>NW_009696273.1:4598-49360 GCF_000703405.1 Apaloderma vittatum | reverse complement strand
TACATGGGCAAGAAAGGCAAAGCTGGCGGTGTCGTCTACGAGATGCCGGCATTCACGGCAGAGCTCCTCACCCCCTTTCCCCGGGTCGGGGTGCCCGTGAAGTTCGACAAGCTCCTCTACAACGGCCGGCAGAACTACAACCCCCAGACAGGGATCTTCACCTGTGAGATCCCTGGCGTCTATTACTTTGCCTACCACGTCCACTGTAAAGGGGCCAGTGTCTGGGTGGCATTGTTCAAGAACAACGAGCCCCTGATGTACACCTACGACGAGTACAAGAAGGGCTTCCTGGACCAGGCTTCAGGCAGTGCCGTTGTCCAGCTGATGCACGGAGACAAGGTTTACGTTCAAATGCCATCCGAGCAGGCAGCAGGACTCTATGCCGGGCAGTATGTTCATTCGTCTTTTTCAGGATATTTATTGTATCCCATGTAAAACAAAAACTAGACAAACAAACACACACAAAATCAAAACCTTTCTTCTCTGCTTCAAACTTTTATACCATGAAAGATGCATTTTATGATCATTTCAGCCCATCTTGTACAAAAAAAAATAAAAATACAAAGGTTATGCACAGCTAGTTATATATAAAAAAAAAAAAAAGGTGTGGTGAACATATCTAAAGATGTGTATCACATTCATAAACAGTTGTTTTGCACCCAAGGGGGACATATTAGCTGTACATTATATATTTCTGTGATGCCATGCTTACTTAATTTCATTCACAATAATTCAGTACTAAGGTTCAAATCAGTGTACATGACTCACTCCTGTTGCGTATTTGACTGTTGCATTGATCATAGTTATGAGATGGAAACCAGTGACTTAAACCAGAGTAGGTCTGTCTCAAATGACATGGAAAAAATCTGAGTGGCTTTTTATTTGTTAGGGTGGGGGGTTTGGGGTGGGTTTTTTTGACAGCAGGTCTGCCTGACAAGCAAAAGTTCTCTTAGCTGGAGACCTTTATTTTCCTTTCCCCCATATAAAATATTCCTGCAGGTATGTTTTTTCTCCTGAATTATTTATGATGGAAAAGGACTATTGACAGTGTAACGATTCCCCATGAGCCTTCTCCAGCAGCTGTGGAACCCCGAACGCTGCCACTGACTTGAGCAGATGCTGGGTTCACCTCGATTCTGCAGCACTTGAAAAGCCTCCAGCTACACTTGCACAGTTCAAGCAGATTAGGCAGATCAGAAACAAACAAAAATTCAGGGTTCCCCATTTGCTTTGTGCCACGACTGAGGCATTTTGGCCAACAAAGGGCAATACAGCAGGGTGGTTAAAAATTCCCTGGGATTTCCATGCTTGTGCTAAGAACAGATATCTGTTTGGCTTCTCAGAAGAGATGCCTATTCTACCACTCAGCAAAAATTAAATCAGTTTACTCTTCAATTGCGATACAAAGCAGAAGTAGCTCTGTTTGCTAATAAACTAATCTGCTGTTTGAGATCAACCAATAACTTTACTGGCAATACTGATCATGCAAATCTATCCGAGAACTTCTTTTTACACAAAGGCTGATTCCCAATCCTTATTTATGTGTTACCAATTATCAAGGAGAACCTGCAGGCCTCGACCTTCTCCGTACATGAGAAAAGCAACTTGTCTGCAAGAGCTGTCTGTTCAACAATGGTGCTAAATCTCACCTCACCAGTATTCCTTTCCAAAGGGCAGTGTACTTTGCTGTGATTTCCTGGACAGTGCTGCACATAACACACACTGTTATGCTAGCTGAAAGTGTTAAATACTCATCACTTCTTCAGTGTTTTTAGCTAATGCTACTGCTTTTGATTCAAAAATGAACTAGATTTTTCATGCAGAACTAAGATTGGTTTTAACTGGCATTACTATTATTTAAATGCAGAGTTTAATGCAGTCTAACAATGACTAAGGACTCCAGTGATATAATGTGGTGCTTTATCTCAGAAATTTTACTGAACGGTGGCAGGAACGGACGGACAGTTTACCAGGCATTGGTGACTTCAGTATGTTCCCGGAATATATGAGATATGTCAAAAGCAAATAATTTTGTATTTAAAATTTTTGTACTGATTTGAAAAAAATATCTTATTAAATATCTTTAAAAAATAATTTTAAAAAAATCCTGTCTTAATTCATCAGAGCAGTTAGAAGGAACATTCAACCCACTGAATCCATATATCAGACCAAATACTCTCTGAAAACACTGATGGTCAGCATTAAAAAAAGCTTTTCTCACTTCCCTCCCTCTCCATTTTTTTCACCTGCAGCAAAAGCATCGTGAAAGTGGCAACATATCATCTAAACCGCTATTCACCTGTGGCTCCACTGCGGGGAGTAAACTATAAAACTATGGTGTGACTCCCGCGATCACACTTCAAAGACAGGCATTTCCTCCAAGCTGGTGAACTCCTAAGCTGTCAATACCAGAACGAACACACGGAACACCTACTTGGGCCAGGCAATCTTTTTTTCTAAATCTCCCTTGGACTCCCTGAAGCTGCTGGCTAAGCAGCTCCCCACTTCCCCAGCATTTCATTTTTACTGCACAAAGAGAAAGAGAAACAAAACATTAGCGAGGTATCACAATCAACATCGTGGTTTCTATCTCGAGTCTTTGATCTTAGCATTACCCTGAAAGTCTCCAACAAAACAGGCAAGATGAAAAAAACCCCACAATTAAGATCAGGAGGATGCTGCTCTAGATCTTACCCGCAAAAACAATGTCCCAGCTTTGTTCTTACTCAGCCTGGAGTGAGACCTCCACCCACAGCACAGCTCAGCCTACCCAGGTTCAGAAATTTTCAGCTCCATTTGCTCTACTAAGCACCAAAGTTAGTTCTGAAACTTGATGCAGTTATCTGACAGCATTGAGTGTTACTTTACACACCATTAACAATGGGGCTGGGCACGCATGCACATCCACACACACCGAGCACTGACCTTGCAAAAAAGAAGCCCGAGGGTACTGTCTTTAACACAGTTTATTCACATATTCCATTTGTAGCGTTCAAAATTTCACTTGAAACACTGCAAGAAGGTCTTAAAATACAGCTGTCACTTTAAAGGCATATAAAACTTAAGACAAGTGGCAAATAAAATATTTACCGATATCAAAAACAGATGTTGAGCTTCATGTGTTCTTAAAAATCAGATTCCACTTAAAAGTTAAGGTATTTACAGTACCTCCCAGGGCATTGTTAAAAAGGAAAGCGTGGCACAGGAAACAAGAGGTACCACACACTAATTATTAAAACACCAAAGTTATGATTCTGTATTATCACCACCAATACAGTCACTAGAAATATCATTTAGTAATCTTCTAGGCACTCTCAGATTTGTATTTAGTGCAATAGTTTGTGACCTTCCTCCTTAAGTCATAACTTCCCTTAATTATTACAGCAGAGGAAAAAAACTTTCCCGACAGAAAACTAACCAAAAAAACCCCTAAAAGTCCGAGCCAAACAGAACTTCCAGATGATGCATGTCATCCTGCCTGTTCTGTAATTTGGTACCTTAGAGCTGTGTCTTTCTGATGGTGCAGCATTTGGAGGGGAGTCACAGAAAAAATGCAGGAGCACCTTTGCTGTAAGAAGCTGCCCTCTTGAAATTAAGCAGGCTGCTGGGGAACAGGACAGAGGAAGAAGGGATGAAACCATCTGATTTTGCAATGGATACAGGAAGAACATTCATGGGAGACACCAGGTACCTGCATAGTTACACCGTTACCAGGTGTGGAAATAAAGCTAGCAGCACCCTGGGATTCAAAAACACAGTTTGCTGCTACTATTCAAAAAAAAAAAAAAGGTAGCTTTTAAAGGTAAATTTCAGTGCAGAGATTTCACTCTCAGAGATGGCAAAGATGGAAAAAAAAAAATCTTAACAGTAGTTCACTCTAAGAAATCTTGGTATTTGGAGTCAGCACTATTGCTTTTTTTCCAAAAAGTCCCAAGACTTTGGTATTGCAAAACGCCTGTGAAAACGCGTGCTCAGACAGAACAGACACTGTGATCTGTGGACATGACTGAGAAATGCACTGCGTACGGGTATTTTTGTCTGCATGAAGTCAGTGTAAACACCACTGCTTTCCTCAAGGCAGAGGAGTGGAAACGACTGCATGAAGTGGGTGATGAAGAAGGGCTGGTGCACACAGAATCCTACCAAAAACATCTTTGGTGGAGCAGAAACAAGATGACTTGTGCCACTGTGTATTATTGAAGAGAAGAGCTACAGGCCTGCAAGTTGTGCTTTCAGAAAAAAAAATAGTACCTGGTGGTTTATCAACAGCATCAGCTCTTGGCCCAGCCCCGAGTGAACAGATCTGGCTCTAGATGTTACTGAGTCACCCTGGGACAGTAACCTCCAAGTAAGTGGACATGACATCCCTGCAGCAGCACAGAAGTTAGGGAAAAATATGCCTTGGAGTACTGCTTAATTTAAAAAGACTGTTGTACAAATGGAGAAGCTTATTAAAAAGAAGTAAAAAGGAGTGGCCAATAGGTACAAACACTTGTACGCAGCATATTAAATGCATTGAGAAGATGAAACTCATTACTAGAGGGAAAAAAAACCACAACAACTTAGTGAGACCAAAAACGCTGATGTGGTAAAAAACCTCCAAAAAACAATAAAGGAGCCTATTTTAATTGAAAATAGGCTGGGGGAAACCATTTGTTTGCCATGAAGCCTTTCTTCCAACTATTTTCTCCGGATTCTAACTATAGCAGAAAAATAAAAAAAACGCCTCCCCCTGCAAAAAGCAGAAAACTTCTGAGGAAAATTAACATAAGGAATCAATTTAGATTAGTGGGAATAATATCTCTGGAGAGGAAATAAAGCAGAGAAAATAACCACATCCTCAAAAGCCACCAAAGACAGCTGAGGAGAAGCAGAGGGAAGCAGCCTGCACCATCACAAGAACCAGGCACTGCGAGGAGGGCAAATTAGAAAAACTCCTCACACCCAGCGTACTGCAAGATGTTACATGGATGTAGCGGGATCTGCGCCAGCAGCCTGAGGGAAAGCTGGGAACCCCGCTCTAGGAGCGATCGTGGATTTTGGAGGGGAAGAGGCAGTCCTCTGCTTCTGCCTGGCTCTGCCCTCCAAGTCTGAGCTATAACAAGGGCTCCTGCACGATGAGAGCTCAGACAACAGCGTGACCTTTGCAAAGGTCCTTACCTCGGCATTTTTTTCCATGTGGAATTGCTGCTGTCAGTAGTCTAAATTGCTGCAGGTCTGGGGTTGCAGAGTCACGTACAAACGTTTTTTTAATTAACTGAAATAATCATGAGAAATAAACGCTGGCAGAGACAAAGACAGTAGTGTCACTGTTTCCTGATGCAAATCCCCACCTGTGTATCTTCATATTTTTAAGCAAAGATCTCAAAGCTTCAGAAATTTGCATGGTTAAGAAATAAAAGAAGAGAGTAAATAAAAAATGAAGGAAACAAAAACAACTGAGTAAGAGCCCTTCTGCCACATGTTAAAGAAACTGTGTTTTCCTTCATTTCCACCAAAAGTCATCTGCTCCAGTGCCCTGGGACCATCTGTGCTCCTTTCTCCTCCACACTCTTGCCTGCTACCCTGTGCACACTTGGACAAGGGGAGACCCCCAGAAGCATCTGCAGCAGCTGGGCCCAAGGGATGCGCATCTGGCCAGCAAGACATTGTGGCACAGCCTGTCCCTTGCTGCAGACATGCCTAGGTCCTTCCCTGCCCCCTGCCACAGATTTTTATGACATCTGAAGTCCTTTCAGATAAGTCTGATTTGCTTGAAATGGACCATGGCACAGGAGTCATCAGGTGAAAACACAAGCCTCTTCCCTGCTTCTGCTGTGGCTCTCCTCCAAAAATCACACTGCCCTCACTAATTCCCAAATGGTACAGCGTGGGAGCCATAGAGGGAGATGAGAACTACAGGAAGGTGTGGGGTTTTTATAAACAACAAACAAACAAACCCCCAAAACTATTGCATTCTGCAAGAGAAATAGGAAAAAAGAAAGATGATTCTTTGGCCACTTAAATACTTATTCCTCTACCACGCTGCAGAAAAGAAACTGTGTTCAATACTCCCGCAATCCCCAGCTTCTGAAAACACAAATAACATGCTCTTGACCTCCTAGAGGTTTGTATGCATTTTGTAATTGTTTGCACTGCTCTAAACATGCTAAAATTCCCTATAAAATTTTATTAAAAAGCAGCAAAGGTTTTTCTATCAACTTTAAAGACTTTTTTTTTAACTGGATGTCTTTGTGCTTTCTTTACCTTGATCAAGGTAACCACAAGATCTTCAAGCAATTCTGCCACAATTAAAAAATAATTATATATATATACACACACAACTTATGAGAGAATTGGAACAGCATATTATTTCTTCTTCAACAGTTGTCAAGGGCATTCCCAGACAGATTTAACTTATTCAGCAGGCTTGTCCCCAACAAACCAATACAGGCAACATAAATGTCCCCATAAATGTCTCAGTTAAAATCCCGAGTAAGTTCCCACCACTAAATAACATCATTCAGTCACATCCTTTAAACCTAAACATCAAGACAGGAGAGGTAAACAGAAGCCAAATGACAATTCAGCTGAGGTACATCTTGGATACTCCCTAGCACACTCTACTGCCAAATCCATGAACATCCACGGCTCACACTGATGCATTTCCAAGTTGGAAACACGTTGCAGCCTCTGAGAAAGGAGATTGTGCTGGTTTGGTAAAATACATCTTGATTCCAGGGGAGCGGACAGAAAGACGCATGAGATTTTGTCCTGGAGATCTAGGAATCCAAGTGTTGGCTTTAAATTTAAACTCAGGCATGAACATCTCTGCCCCAGCTCACACTTCTGTTGTGGTCTGGGGGAAGCAGCCGACAAGCGGGTAAGTTAGGACAACTCTCCAGTCCTCATACTCCCTCTTTCCTAAGTCAAGTCACCAACTTTAAAATTCACCGAATGCACAGCATGGGGAGCATGTTTTTCCATAAACCAGGAACAACATGAGCATTGTCAATGCCAACATCTCCACAAATCAGACCAAGGGTCTTCACCTCCAGCAAAGGCAGATGGCAGCTCAGAGTCGACGGCCAGTGCAGAAGCTGTGGCTTCTTAGCTGAAGATGGACGTCTCCTCCTCAGGAGTAGGGCAGATCAAAACCTGCACGCTCTGTATATTCCCACTTCTCTCAAACACACAGTAATGATTTACAGGCACTGTTTTAAAGCCTTTTTCATACTACGAGACAGGCATTCAAGACTACATCCACCTACTAATTAAACACTGGTTGTCTCAGTCTCTTGATAGTGTAACTCTTTCAGAGGACAATATCTGAAACAAAAGTATTCCAGAGAAGTATTCATTTAGAAAGAGTTCTTGCTGATAAATAAATGATGTACATCACATTTTTACATATCCCTGATACTTTCAGCTGAAAGTTTCATCATTTTCCCATTATTAAATAGCTTCACAGAATTTCAGTTAACTCTGTTTAATAGTCCATTACCCCTCAGGCTTAGAAGAAGCTTCTGCCTGGGTGAGGTTTCTGTTTTCCTTTTAAACAGTAAACAGTTATGCTGCACTTAAAAAATAAAAATGTCATTAAAAAATAATATTTTTTTTCAAATCTTGAAAATAGTGATTGGTCTTCGTATTTTCCATTCAGCTTTCACGTCAAGTTGACCACAAAGTTCTTGTCTATAAGCTTCTTCAAAAATTTCTGCTCAGCATTGATGTTGTGGTATTCATTCTAAAGAGATGTGAGGAAATAATAAAATAAATTAAATTCAAATTATTACCATAAGCACCACTCTGTTGTTCTTTCCTTTTAATTACCTGTGATACTTGGAAGATGCTAAGAGTAGGAAAGCTCTGGAGAAAAAGATTTCTTAGCAAATGCTGTAGAGCAGTCTCCCCCAAAAAAACAGGTGAGTGATTCTTGCACAAAACTAGATTAGATTTTCCACTAGGACACAAATCAAAAGATGAAGCTTCAGTGGCAAGAATGTGTGAGAAATAGTCTCACAGGAGTTCTTCCATTATTAACTCTCCCAACTCCTCCCCGTGCTTAGGGGGAACAGATACATAACCACATTTAGAACACAAGCAGTCAGAAAACTATTTCTCCATGCTCAGTGCAGGTTCTGGAAAAGCACGCATCAAGCATTTGTAAATCAGATGTGTCCTGCCAAGGGGCTTAGAGAAAAAACACCTTCTGTGCTGTATCCAGATTCTGGATACACAAGAGACCACAGAGGCAGTGGAGGACAGCACAAGCGAAATAAGTTTACTGACAATCTTAGTCACTGAATCCAGTACACTGAAATTATACAAATTAAATACATATATATTACAACGCTAATAAAGGATAAGGTTTTTGTTTAGCCGTTTCATTTTTTTCAAGTTTCTGGATTTTAGGAAACTTGTGGATGTCTACTCAATTAGCAACTAACCTTACCCTAGCTTTGTCTACATTGCAAAAAAAATACAGCAGCTGCAGAGAAAAAACTTCAAAATGAAGGCAAGTTCAATGTCATAGAAAAATTATCTCAGGGCAGTGGGCACCTGGGGTTCCTCAGAGACATGAGAGGTTCACATGGACATTGGCTCCATCCTCCTTCAGGGAAGACAGGAGAGAAAATAGTTCCCACATTGCACTGGGCAGGCACGTGAAAAAGAAAACTGTTTGCATTGAGGTAAAGGGCTGCAAGGGAGTTGCTCGGAGTGCAGAGCTGAAGACAACAGCAGTCGTATAACAAACCACTGGCAGGACCACAGCAAAGCAGGAGGCCCTTCTCTGCAGGATGGGAGGAGAAGGTATCCCTGATGTTTGTCAGCCTCCTGCTGCTCCCTCCCCCTGGTGAGCTGTAGCTTCCCCCTCCTGTAAGCAGTTCTACGAGCGGTTTTTCTTTTCTGCTTTCCATTTCTGAAAAACAGCTCTTTTCCTAATTGCAAGTTTATATGTCTTTAACTCCTTCCTTCCAACTTCACTCTGTCTCTGTTCAAGAAATCTGGCAACTATCACAAATCATGCAAGTAGCTGCTGCCAAGGAAAAAGAGAATGCAAAGAGAAATAACACTATTCATGTTCAGACAGCACGAGCAAGTATGTGTCTATAAACAATGGCTCCGTGGCCTAAGCATAACGCCAGTACAGCAAAACAGAATGCATAAACGGACGCATCTCATGCAGACGTTGTAGAACACGGTATAGCTCAAGGGACACAAACATCATTATCCGCATGGTCATACCTGCATCATCTGAGACATCGTGTCATTGCCGTAGTAGTGCAAAGAACTGTTTCTGTCAGTGAAGTCATACTTAAAACCTGCCAGGTGAACTTCATGGCATATGTGAAATGCTAGAGTAATGGCAATGAGCCCCGTTGTTGGATGCTTGGGTTTCTAGAACGAAACACAAAGAGCAGGCACATGTAAATAACCAGCAGCTTGATGAGACAACAAGCCCGTGAACCACAGCAGTAGAAATCAGGCAGCCTGGCTCTTCTACAGACACTTGGTTTTGTGGGTTTGATCTCATAACGAGTAAGGCGCTGCTCACACGTTTGCTGTGTCACATTGGCTTTCCCTGGGATTCTCTGGTTTCTAGCAAAGGCTGAGCCCATGCTGTAGTTCTTCCCTCAGCAGAGGCATCAGGAAAGTCTCACCCTTCCTCTGCTCAGCAGCATTTCATGAAACTCGTCAGGCTTCAGTATACCGAAGACCATCTCAATCCATCAAGTTTGACTGAATTAGCAGATGTGTTCACAAGTTTCTGATGGAGATCCAGACAAACAGAAAAACATGACATGTCTCAGATCACTAAACTAAAAAGACGTGAAAGTTACTGCTGCGTTAACATGACTGCATTTGAACTTTTTCAGAGCAGGGAAATTCCAGAAGAACATGGCTTTAGACCTTCCCTCACTATTTCCATTAGAAGAACATAAACTGTAAAATTGCTTGTTTCTCTCTACAGTGAGATAGCTCAGAAGTGCAGTGTAAAGTATCAAGAGCAGGTCATGAACAGGTGTACACTGTGCAAAATTAAGAGCACCCAACCAACAATTAACATTTCTTACAAGAGCAGACTCATTTCAACAACCTGTTCGATCTTATGGTCAAGTATGTGACCTAACAGCAGCATAGCTAAAATGATCAAGCAAGTAAAAGAAACAAGGTTTGTTTCAGAGAGGTGAACTCCTTCATTAGTCTAAGTGATGAAGCTGAAGGGTAAAAGTGCCCTTAGAAATGGACAAAATTTAAAATTTTACCCTTAGGTAAAAAAACCAATTTTATCAGAGATCAAATGAACTAAACACTTTCAGTAGTTGCAATGAGATCTCAGCTGAGCACAAAATCATGTGCTCTTCTGATGAGTTCATCTGCCTCTGAAAACAAAGTAGGCAAATCAGTACTGGATAACTCTGCACAGAGAAAAGGCAGATGTGCTTGATGATACGGAAAAATATTTTTTTTAACATCATATGATACAAGAACAAATTCCCAGGAAAACTTACTAACATCAGCTCTGTAAGCCAATTAAAGTCACAGAATAGAACTATCACCTTTTACACAGAAGCTTTTGTACAACTTACAGAGTATTCCAAGAACAATGCGAACTTAAAATACACACTGCTGCCCAGGGCTCCTGCCAATTAGCAAAATAATATTCTGCCCTGAGGGTCCAATAGCATAATCTTAAGCGGTGACTCTGTTGCAATGTTCATACTAAACAGGACCCAAAAATTATGGTAGGAATGCTACATGTCAGGATTAGTGCTATTTGCAACACCGGCAATATCTCGGGTTGCAACAGCTCTGTTTACCTTTGGCTATCATAAAGTTCAAAAGAATATGCTAATAGAAAGCAACACTACTTTTAAAATGTATTGTCACACTGGTGCCTAAGCAATATCCAGATATCCTCGGCCTGTAATGAAACTACTTCAGCCAGTCACATTTAATGGGAATAGGCACAACCTGGACTGACTCTGCAACACCTTTGACTTCAGTGCTGCTGGGGCAGCACATCCGATCTTAAAATTGTTCTTCCCAGCTCTGCCACCGCCCTCGCAGTCACCAGGGAACGAAACGCGTGCTGGACTGCGCGCAAATGCGCACCCAGGGAACACGAGGCTGGCTTGATGGAAAAGGCAGAGACCGCACAGAAAGCGAGAGCGGTCCTCCTTGTCTCCTGCAGGCAGAGGGGGCTGAAGCACAGGACTGTGAAGGGAGCACCAGCCCTCCCAGGGGCTGCAGGACAGGGCACAGAGGGCTCTGAAGCTGGTCCTGCAAAGGCCAACAGGAACCCCCGAAGCCTGACCTGCACTTTGACCGAGCTGTGCCAGAGCGACTGGCTGAGGCTCCCAGCCACGGGCTGGAGCGATGGGCTGAGGCCCCCAGCCACGGCCTGCCTCCGACATGGGAGGAAAAGCGAGGAAAAGCACGCCTGAGCTGGAGCACCACTGCCGCCAGGGACGATGAGCTGCAAAAGCCCTGAAGTGAAGCCAATGGAACGTGGAGGTGGTGGAACGGGGCTGCAAGCATGGATGCGCTCTGCCCCAGCTCTGGGCAGGGGTGCCCAGCGCGCAGGAGAGGAGCAGAGGGTGTGCACGTTACCAAAGCGACTGAGGGGCCTGCGCCTCCCTACCAGCTCCAGGACAGCACACATGTGGCACTCTGGCTCACTGGTAGCACCGGTCTTACTCCTTTTTACTCCCACTCAGAGAAGAGACAGGAGGGATTGCTGGAGCCAGGCAGCCACAGATGTTCTGTGGCCCTTTAGGAGATAGTTAGGCGTCCAACTGCTATGCTGCTTTCTTCCCACCCTTGGCTGAAGACCTGAAATGCCACGGAGCTCCGGCAAGCATGCAGCCAAACTGGGTGTTCCAGTTTGAGAGTTAATAAAGGAGGAGAAAGCCACTAGTAGCAGGCTCAAACAAAAAAAAGAGAAAAAAACCCCAAAAACAAAACCAGAAAAACTCCCAAACACAAAAAACCCTCAACTCCCTCAAGTATCAGAAAAAAAAAGTTGTGGTAGATAGTTCACAGTGACAGCCTGTCAAACGTTTCCATATGTCAGCTGGCTGATCCCTGTGTGACGAAGCGACCCCCACAAACCCTATATGTGCTAAACAGCACGTGGTCGGTCCTGACTGCACAAGGGAGGTCTCCAGCTTGAACCCTTACCTTTCATCATAAACATCCTTCAGTCATAAACTGACAGCTAGAATGTAATTTTATGCCCAAACTGTTGGTGAGCTCATTACAATGCTTGGCATCAAATCAGTAAGCACAAGAACGCTGTTAGACATATGTCATTCGCGCGGGGCTGGAATATCCTGTATGCTCCCTAGTCTCTACCCGCCCCTAGCAGCATAACACTGCAGCAGTGTTAGAATCACTAGGTTGTTGGGTTTAGGGGTACTTTTTGTCTTTTTTTTGGGGGGGGGGGGGGGGGGTGTTTGTGGGTTTTTTTGTTTGCTGGTTGTTTTGTTGTTTGGATTTTTTGGATATGGGGTTTTTTTGTGTGTGGGCTGGTTTTTTTCTTTTAGAAAAATTATAAACAACTCTACATTTAATAATTCAAGACTCTATTGCTAGAGGCTCTTTGAAACTGCCATGTTCCGATGCCCGTCTGCTTTTCTCAGTTTTGTAAAAGGCATTAGAGTCTGAAACACTGTCTGCCTCATTTAATACTAATTAAAGAATCCATAAAAGAAGATTTTTGGCATACAAGGCTACCCACTGTCCTTCTGAATTCCATTTTTCCATCTCTTTTTTAGCACCGCCTAAATGCACACTAGCGCAATGTGAACCTAAAAGATGTTCTAACAGAGACCACTACAACAGAGAGATAATTACGTCTGAGTACACATTTTGTTGCACATAACTAAAAGGCACAGAAGAAAAAAGCCTACCTCCTTCTTGGGAAACCTTGTGGGGAAATGAAGCCACTCATAAGCAGTTTTCCTGGTGATGCTGGGATCAAGAATCCTGATTTGACTAGATTTGTATATCATGTTCAGAGCCGGTTTCTTCCAAAAGCCTTTAGCACTCTGTGACAGGTAAGTAAATATGCATTTTTAATGACTATAAGCAGTTGATTCTGGTTTTGTAGCAATTCTAACTACAGTAAAATCCAAGGGCAGGAGGTTCAGGAACCAAAGGAGGTTTGAACCTCCCAAAGTTCAACAAAAACATATGCCAAATTGCACTCCTGCAACAGGATAACCCACTGCTGCAGCAGTGGCGCTGCCTGGCTGGAAAACCACTTTGCAGAAAGGTCTCTGATGGACAACACACATCAGCAGCGTGTCCTGGAGGCAGTAAATGCTCATTGTGTGCTTGGCCATGGTAATAAGAGAACAAAGAACAAATAGAAGTTACCATTCTCAAGTGCTTTGTACTCTGCCTTTTTGTGGTCTCAGAAAGGCTCTTCTGAGTCCTTCCCTGTGCAAGACAGAGTTATCAAACTGGGGGCAAGCTCACAGAAGGCCACTAAAACTCCTAAGGGATCACAGCACACAACAAACAGGACAGGTGAGTTTGTTCAGTCCATTTTCAACTATCTGGTAAAGGTTTACAAAAAGAGATAGAATCAGATCCTTCTTGAAGATACACAGTGAAAGGATGAAGAGAAATGCTTTCTTGTGAGGGTGGTGCAAAAGTGAAACAGAGATTGTAGAAATATCACTGGAAATACTCAAAAGTTACCTAGGTGATGCCCTGAGAACTTGGTATGGCTTTGAACTTGGCCCTGCTTTCTTTCTACAGGGTTTTGAACTGAAGACCTCCAGAAAGAGGTCCCTTCCAACATTATTCTGCAATTCCACCAAGCACACAGGATAAGATAATCTGGGAAATAGCTGGAGCATCACACAGAGGTCACAAAAGAGGTGTGTGGCAACCTGAGTCAAAGTAATTAAACTTACTATTTTCTGACCGCTTAGTATCTCCCAAAGCCACTTCAAGTCACGTGGTTTGAAGACAATGAGAACGACAGTCGTATTAGGGTCATAGTGGATTGGATCTGAGAAGATGGATTCTGGGTACGAAAGGCGGAAAGTTGTCCTCCTGCCAACATCCTCTTCGTACCCTATAACAGGGCCATTATTCATTCTGCAATGGACACAGATACAGAGACAGCAGTGACTACCCTACCCACATGCTTACAACACAGCAGCTGGCACAGACATTAGTCTGCAGGGCCGACAGTGTGCCCAGGTACAGGAGGGTTTAGTGGCCCAGCATCTAGTTATCACACTACATGACAGATGAGCAAATATCAGGTGCGCTCACCCTCTAACTCGGAGTGATCAAACACACGTGGGAACTTGGCCAAGTTGGTTTAGACACAAACACAAGACTGCTTACCATGTGTCACTCGAGCAGAAGGCCTTCTGATTTAGCTCAAACACAGAAACTGGAGAAGACCAAAGAGAATACCTGGCTTGGAGAATTTCTCAATGCTCCGTTCATGCTACTAGATGATCCGAGTCATACAGGGGGCAATTCAAGAATGTTTTAACACTCTTCCCTGTCTACAGTACACAGGGATTATGACTGTGTACCTGATGATAATAGATCTTTACACCCGCTTTTTTTCTTTTGTTGGTTTGGGCGTATTGTTTTTTTGTTTCCTTTGTTTTGTGGTGGTTTTTAATTACTTGGACAGCTGACACTGCTTTGGGATAGAACAGATTAATAAGCAGTAAGCAGGTAGGTCAGGTCTCTGCTCTGAAGTATTAGAGGGGCTGCATTAAAGTCTCCATCTTGCAGTTTTTGCTCTGTGGGTACACTGCATATTCTTTGGAGAATTTGGGCAGTCTCTGTATGTTCTGCCAATATGACTGACTGCTCAGAATAAGAGGCACGTTTGCTTAGCAGCAAACATTTGTAAAACAAGGTATGCAGACAAGAGAATATTTCAAAGTTTTATCAGAAGTCATCATTAAATACAGAATGCAACACCACCTTTTTGCTCATTCACAGTAAATAAATGTGTACCATATTTCTGAAACAGTTTTTCATTTAGAGCTGGTTTTATATGTACGACACCAGTCACATAAATAATTCCATTATAAGAAGAGTATATAGATCTATAAGGAGTCCAAGCACTTGAACTAGCTTAAAAGTAATTGATGGAGTTTCTTTGCATCATTATACAACAGTGAAAATAAGCGCAAAGTGGGTTTTTTGTAAAGCACAAAGTTGTCAGGCAAGTAAAGTTTCCTAATAATAGGGATATTATCTGGATCACTTTCTACAGTTTTAAGTTTATAAGAGGAGCTACAACAGAAGAACTGCATGTATTCATTTCCATCTTAACAGGTATGTTTTCAAATGCTTGCCAAACTCCAGGCTTTGTATACAACTTTTTATGGCAGCGCTTGAAGACTGAAGCAGCATTACTAAAATAAGCACTAAGACTGACAGCAAAGTAATAAAAATGAGATTTTGTTCAACATTCAACACAACGTTGAAGCAGATAAATCGAAATGGCAGCTCAGGAGTTTTAGCAAAAGGGGGTTCAGACACGCTATCTGACAGGGTACGTACAGACAGAAGGGCCTGTTTAATCAGTTACCATCTCAGTTCCTGCAAAGAAGAAACTTACTTATCTTTTTCTTAATGTGCAGAAAATTCTGTTAAAATCAGCCAAATAGTCTGTTTTCAGTTTGCTTGTCATTCGAGCTTTTTTTTAACTCCCGCTCCTTTCTGAGCACCTCCCATCTCCCCTAGTCCAGATGTCCCCTCTTCAGAGCCCAGCATCTGATAAACTTCTAGTATGAACTAACATGCTGCCATCCGCCAGTTGACACATGCCTTGAGTTGGACTTCTCAGCATAAATGTTCTATTTAATCTGCTCTGAGCAATGCCTGTGTCAACACAGGGGTAAGACAGGCATGGTGTGGAAGGTAAGAGGCAGGGCTGCCCGGGATGCCAGCTCACAGCGAGGGGCACAGGTAGTGCTCTGGGCTGTCACGGGCTTGGACTCATCATAAGGAAACATAAAGAAACACTTATTACTCTGAGGGTAACGGAACACTGAAAAAGACTGTCCAGAGAGGCTCTGGAGACATTCAAAACCCACCTTGACATCTTCCTGTGTGATCTACTCTAGGTGACCCTGCTCTGGCAGGGGGGTTGGACTAGATGATCTTTTGAGGTCGCTTCCAAGCCCCTACCATTTGGTTATTCTGTGATCCCTGATGGCAGCATCTTGCACGAGTATATCTGTACATGGAGACACCCAGTTTTCTTTCCTCCCCTACACCATTCAACCTATATAATAAAACACTGACCCATTTTTTCCTAAAATATTTTAAATGAAGACTGTGACAGGGTAAGTAAACCAGGAAGTTTTATACATTGGCATTTGTTTAATAACTGATCTCCAAAGCTACTGGCAGATAACAAAAGTTTGTTAATTCTTTGTATGTAAACAAAAAGAAAAGCAGATAGCATTTACCTTATTATGACATCATACGAGTCAATTTTCTCTCCTAATGTCTTATTCCGAAGTATTCCTCCATTACCCACCACAACACACCGACGACAGGCAATGCTGTGGAACAAACAGGATTTTTAACATGCACGATTCCCCTTGCTTCATATGGTTATCAGTAATGTATTTGCATTTAGGTAGCTTTACTAACTGAGGTCCTATATCTTTTACACCTCTTGGTCCCTCAATCCTATACCACACACTAAGGCTGCTTTCAAAAAAATGCAGCTGCATTATTTCAGGGATCACTCAAGTCAGGAAACAGCTTCTCTGTTTTTATACGTGTCATTTTTCTAGTGGTTTGTTGCTAAAGGTCATCTAACCAGTTCATGATACGGGTGCCATTAGATAAATTTTCCACAATGCTTCAAACTTGTCCCAGTCTGGGGGTACACCAACCTGGATAGAGTATGTCTGAAAAAGCTAACTCAAATTAAGGTCCTTCTGCAATATTGTACAACTCTAGAGATCTCCAGCACAAGCTAAAGCAGCATGATTTATGTTCACAGTTTAACTTGGAGGCCTCTGAATTATATATGTGAAAAATCTTAGCCCAAAAATAAGTGATGGCTCTTGAAATTAATATAATCATGTTGATTTTTCTGCCTCTAAAGTGCCAATATGTTCAAACACGTGCTGAAGTGCATTCTCTCATGACATAACAAGAGGGATGCTCTTGATTAAAAGTTGCATTCTCATATGACTAGATCCAAATTAGACAGCATTACTAAGTACATAAAAGACTGTGAGCCAATTATACTACAGCCAACTAAAACAGTAACTCCTTTTAAATCTAGAATATATGCACAGTTAAAAAGCACCCAGAAAAAGGAATTGCGCAAATGCTAAACTTACGAAAATAAACTCTATCTGTAAGATTTTCCAAGTGATCCCAGATGTTCTAAGTGTATGTTTTGCTCTTTATCATCTTATTGCAATGTTAGTTCAGTTTTGGACTCCTCCCTACAAGAAAGACACTGAGGTGCCAGAGAGTGTCCAAAGGACAACAAGGCTGGTGAAGAGTCTAGAGCACAAGTCTTATGAGGAGCAGCTGAGGGAACTGTGTTTGTTCAGCCTGGAGAAGAGGAGGCTGAGTGGAAACCTTATCACTCTCTACAGCTACCTGAAAGGTGGTTGTAGCGAGGCGGGGGTCAGCATCTTCTTCCAAGTAATAAGCAACAGAACAAGAGAAAACAGCCTCAAGTTGCACCAGGGGAGGTTTGGATTGGATATTAGGAAAAATTTCTCCACAGAAAGCATTGTCAAGCACTGGAAGAGGCTGCCCAGGAAGGTGGTGGAGTCTCCATCTTGGAGGTATTTAAAAGACATACAGATGAGGTGCTCAGAGATATGGTTTAGTGATGGACTTGGCATTATTAGCTTAACAGCTAGATGCAATGATCTTAAAGGCTTTTCCAATATAAATGCTTCCTAGTCTATGAAAATTTATGCTCTGCTCGGCTCAGAGCTTACTGAAGATAAGCCACCTCCCAGTGTTCCACTCCCAGCGTTCTTCAAACAAGAAAAAGGCTTTATGCCATTTCTTACCGTAGGGGACCCCAGGAAGCATACTATAGTCTGTATTAAATGCTCAGTGTGGCATTTTATGCAGACTAATTAACATCTTTCTTCTCAGATAGTCTAACCTGTTTTTTCAGCTGAGGAGAGTATTATGCAACATCAGTGAAAACAGCCTGTTCCAGCTGAGACTGGCCAACATCTTAAGGTACAACGTAGTTCCCTTTATTTCCTACAGAATTAACACATTTATGCTGTATCACATGTGGGCTAGGAAAAAGAAATGAGGCCTCAAAGCAGTACTGAAACCCTGAACCTTACCGAAAAGGTGAAATGAGAATAAATACCAACTAGAAGAAACACTGTATTTCAGAAGAAATGCTGGGATAGCACCTTCTCAACTGCTGCTCTAGGGCCATATATGCAGAGGGAGTTACCTTTAAAATTATATATATAAATAGTGCTGCTAAATGCAGCTCTCAGGGTGGGGTAACATGGAAAAAGCTGGCACACCTTTCTCTAGTGTTTCCTGAGCAGCTTAATACAAGCCAAGCATTCATAAAGAGATTTCCAGCTAATGCCACAAGTCCATGTGACTCAGAACCCTGGAAATCAGAGGGGTGAAAACTTGTTACACCATCCTGCCCTCAGTATGCCAATTCCCTCTACACTCACAAAATCCTTCCCTCTAACTCCAGGACTGTTTTGGTCCATTCATTTTCAAATTAGATTTTCAATCTAGTTTTAAGTTACGCTGACAAAGCAGGCTGATCAACTTATGCCTCCTATAAAGTTTACAGCAGGAGGAAGGGAGCAGATGTTAACTTCTTCCTGAATTACACTTTGTTGCTTACAGCTATATCACAGAGCTCAAAGCAAAAGTCTGGGCTATGGAGAAGCAACAGCAAAGAAAAACAGGAAGGAAAAAGGAAAACTGGACAAAACTCATGATCAGTAAGTGATGAAGGCGGAATGAGGAAGAGGGGTGGAAAAGCACAGAATTAGTATATGGTTATATCATGTTTTCCTGCCATTTGCAGCACACCTCTGTAAATCACTGAGTTTCAATCATCTGAATCCTCTGAATTCAGTGTCACCAAAAGTTAATGTGGCCAGAGCTGGTTAACTGAGGTACAAATCTCATTGTCACAATGAAAATTATGAACTGCTGCTCATACTCCAAATCCCTGGTCATACCTCCTGCCTACAGCATCCATCCCCCACGCTTGATGGACGCCCTGGTTTGGAAGTGACTGACACACCATGCACAAACTCATAGAATCACAGAATGGCCTAGGTTGGAACGGACCTTAGAGATCATCCAATCCAACCTCCCTGTCATGGGCAGGGACGTCTCTCAACTAGACCAGGTTGCTCAAGGCCTCATCCAATCTGGGCTTGAACTCCTCAAGGGAGGGGGCATCCACAGCTTCTCTGGACAATTTATTCCAGAGTCTTACCACTCTCATACTGATGAATTTTTTCTTAAGATCCAATCTAAATCTACAGGTCTCAATAAAAAAATGGTCCTAATCTTGCTTAAGATTTTGTTTCATATTCTACTAGGCATGAATTCACGAAATCTACGGCAACTCTGTTACAAGTAATTTGTATTATTCTGACCATGACAAGGAGTCCAAAAATTACTTTGAGAAGACACTTGTTCTGTTCTTGTTCTGTCTGAGGAGACACTTGTTTTGCTTGTTCTGTCACCTGCAGGTGAACTTTAAGTGATTTCTTATTACATACCTTCCAATTTTTGGCAGAGGCTATGTTTTAAGAAGCTTCTTCACTATGTCAATCCCTAGCTATTGAAATAATGTCTTCCACTCACTCTGGTATAAAACTGAAAAGCTCTTTGATTTCTCCTCTCTGTGCATCTGTGATGTAGCAGGACACACTCAGGTCAGGGAGGGTAAAATAAAACCTGACCTTAGAGCTGAGCAACTGAGGTTTGTACATCTACAGAAGCTGTGTAGCTGTTCTCAAGTCAAATTCAAACTCTTCCTTCTTACTGACAGATGCAAACCAGACCTTGTTCATGGCTAAGAGCTGACTAATACTCTTAGAGCAGGTCCAGAGGAAGGCCACAAAGGTGATCTGGGGGCTGGAGCACCTGTCCTACAAAGACAGGCTGAGAGACTTGGGGTTGTTCAGCCTGGAGAAGAGACGCTCTAGGGGGACCTTATAGCAGCCTTCCAGCACCTGAAAGGAGGCCTACAGGAAAGCTGGGAGGGGCTGTTCACAAGGGTGTGTAGTGACAGGACAATGGAAAATGTTTTTTAAACTAGAGCAAGGTAGATTTAGATTAGATATTGGGAAGAAGTTCTTAACTACTGAGTGTGGTGAGGCACTGGTACAGTCTGCCCAGAGGAGCTGTGGATGTCCCCTCCCTGGAAGTGTTCAAGGCCAGGCTGGGGTGGGCTTTGAGAATCCTGGTCCAGTGGAAGGTGTCCCTGCCCATGGCAGAGGGGTTGCAACTGGATGATATTTAACGTTCCTTCTAATTGAAGTCATCCTATGATTCTGTGAATACTACTCAGATGGTAAATGGAGTGAAATTTGAAATTTGTTCAAGATTTCAGACTCCATTGCCCTTAATAACACGCATATTCAGAAATGAAGCTATCAGATACCTTCAAACAACCAATAAAACATCTAACATTGGTATGTGGCGTTACCAAATAGATAAAGTCAACAAGCACATCAAATACTCCTGATGAATTGTAGAGATATACAGTCACAAATACAAATCAAACAAATTAGAAAGAACAGCATTTAATCTCTGTCAAGCTCAGGAGGCAAAGCATGCCAACTCAAACAGGAAGTCTGGCACTAATGTGCTCTTTCTGAACTGTCTCCTCCCCTTACATTGCCCTCTCCACCCTCTAGTATTCAAGTATCTCCAGTGACGACCATAGGGTTATGTCCATAGTAGCACAGATTGTGACAATGATAAGCAGGAAGGAAATTGGTTTATGTGTGAGTAAAAAACCAGACTTGATATCATAGGAAAACAACAAATGAAATGGAGATGAAGAATATGTAAGCAAGGCTGGCCTGTATACAAAGTTATGTTAAATAAACTGACCTGTACTAAGTGAAGATCGTAGAAACCAACACATTGATTTTCAGCATACCGTTACTTCCAGATATTTCCCTAACCCCACTTCTTAAAGTTTCCTTTTTTGATAACATTTTCATATTTTAAAAAGCCCAAACACTCAGCCTTTCTCCGAGTCAATACACTGGCAAAAAGATAAAGAAATTCAGATGTCCTTGAACAACATAAGGTGTGCTATAAGTGAAATAAACCAGACTGAAATGTCTGGTCTAGCTTACAGCCACCAACGCAATACTAACAAAAGTGAAAAATATTAAGACCTCAGCTATAACAATTGTTAGAGCAATGGTTTGAGTGACTAAGGGATTGCCCTATTCCTGCCTCTCAATCTCAAGGTCAGGCATTAGTTTTTACATGTTTTGTTTATACAGTGAAATGCTGAGAGAAACACTTTCCTAGTCTATAAAAGACAAATATTGTTAAATGGAAAGTATCCTTTAAAGGTCTAAAGTTTGCATCCTCCACATTCCACTGAAATACTGTTTCTCTGGAAAACAAAAAAAAAGGAGATCTCAATCCCAACTCCTTTAACACACATCCCCATAGACAGTAGAGGAATGCAAATTATTTCCTTTGAGGTCATTCGGTAAAAGAAGGAGGCAGAGGTCACATTTTGACTCAGGATTGTGTAAATGCATTTGTAAGCATTTACTGCTGTTGAGCTTAAGAGTCCTGAGCATGCCCAGCAAGTAGTCATGAGGAAATGGGTAGAGTAGGTGTTCAGAGGTTATCCTATCCTGGAAAACCCTTCTCCTAT
This sequence comes from Apaloderma vittatum, assembly GCF_000703405.1. Classification (NCBI taxonomy): domain Eukaryota; kingdom Metazoa; phylum Chordata; class Aves; order Trogoniformes; family Trogonidae; genus Apaloderma; species Apaloderma vittatum. Next base: position 27,471 of record NW_009696273.1, on the reverse strand, counting down.
AGGCTACTCCACTGAATTCAGTGACATTGTTCACCTCCAAAGTTTGGAGGTGTTCACCTCCTCTAGTTTTGGAAAACTAGACCTTTAGAGAGTGAGATTTCCACCTAAGCATGGAAAATGGCGTTGTTTAGAGAAAAATCCTCTGTAGCTCACTATTTACAGTTTTACCTAAATCGCACACAAATAAAGCTATATGAGCACCACGGATTTGGTGCTCACATAGCCTAATATTTGTTAAAATACTTTATAGCAGGTTCCCCCACTCTGCCCCAAGAAGTTCATAGGGAAATTCAGGTTGCATTCTGCTAAGAAGGCTAAATTAGGCAGCAGCATTACAGAGCTGCCTAACAATTCTTTATCACCAGAGAATGTTAGGACTAATTCCCAAAGTGCTTCATATTTAAAAGCCACTGTTAGTTAAATGTGTATCTAAAAGCTCTTCCTTATTACAGTGATTCATGCCCTAACAGCACTATACACAAAACCTCATGGGTCCAGAAAAGAAGTATCGTTTCAAGTCATTGTACATTTGGGGTTTTTTTTTTTACACTACTGCATATTAAATAGCAGCAGTTCTCATTTTGCTTCAGTACTTTTACTAAAATAAAGCACACTTCCCAAAACCACTCAGCGTATCTATATCACACAGAACATACAACTGAAGATTAAACACCAGTTACCTTACTTCTGATGCACAGGACAGACATTTCCATTTAAAAGGTACAATGCTGTACTGCAAATGTCTCTACAGACAAAACTGAACTTGTGATTTCGAGAAATTTCTAATACAACATTTGGCCTTTTCCTTCAAACTCCAGCAAAAAGACTAGCCTTCATCAGCAAATTCTGTATAGATTTTGCAAGTTATCATGCTCCTGATAGAAAACAGGGCGTTTTCCTTTTATTTTCTCATTAACTTAAGAGTAAACCTGAACATCCTAAAAATGTATACTAAACACAGGGAAAGGAGGGAGTAATAAGGTGAAGAAAAGGAAAACTGGGCATTAAACCCAAGATAGCTCTTGAACACCAATTATTTTGTTCATATTCCATCCAAGTTTAATTACAACATGATCCTGGCATTTGGCTTGAAGCAAAAATCTTCTGTTTGATCTCCCTGATTAACAAAAAAAACCAAGCACAGCCAACCTCAGCATTCAGCTCTCTTAAGAAGTCTGCATATTAATATGATAACTGGCAGGCTGTCAGTCCATTTGCTAGACTGTAAATCTAAGAAGTCATTTGCATCACTTGGTAAATACAGCATTTTAATATACTTGCCAACCCTACTGCGCTACCTCCAAAAAAAAAAGAAAAAAAAGAACCTAACCCAAAAAAAACCCGAACAAAACAAAACAAACCAACAACAAGACACATGCAGAGAAAGACTCTCCAAAACCAAACAGAAGTCTCAGCAGAAGCGGCTTCTAAGCAAGAGATTTAAACGGGGCAATCTAACGCATGCGAAGCAAGTTATCTAAGGCATGTTTCACTCTGTGCCACACCCCGGTTACTCACAAAAAGCCAAGACCAGCCTTTCCCGGCTGCCTGCATCTCCCTCATCCACAAGAAAAGGAAGGTGAGCATACACACAAACAAGGCTATGCAGCAGGCCAGCGGATGCAGTGGCAAGGGGATAAGCGTAAGACACGTTATGCATAGAAAAAGTCATAGGTTATCTCAAGCATTATCTGGCCTAATGACTAATAATTACTTGGAAAGAGAAGATCACATTCAATTTTTAAGGTGTGGTTTCACTTCCCTCAAGTATAAAAAAGTATTACAGGAAGACAGGACTGCATTCAGCTAGCAAATTCATAACACGTTTATTAAAAAAAAAAACCAAAAAAAAACAACCTGTAAGTTTAAGCTCCCTCACAGAAAAGGTGTTCCTGAGTGTTGGTGCTACAGCTACGTATTTTTAAAACCAAATTTATTTAAATATTGAAATCAGTTAAAAATCTCTTGAACGTTGTCAGTCAGATCTGCATCTTGGCTAACTTAGGCAATTTCAGAACAATGTCGCTGACATTACTTTCAGGTAAATATCAAATATTAGAAATGCAATGAACAGAAACAGTAGCAAATAAATCATCCCACCTGTCATCTTCATTTAAAAGTCCACAGTTCTGTAGTCTTGAAAGGGCTAAACGAAAATATTGCTCTAGAAAGGAAATATAAAGAAGATTAACGAAAACATTCTGTGCTTTACAATGTCAAAACAAGCACGTCTGACTATAGCTTTTTCAGACACAGTAGTTTTTACACACTGTGACCTGGTATCGCTATGTTAATGGTAGGACTCAACAATCTTAAAGGTCTTTTCCAGCTGAAACAATTCTGTGATTCTATAAAAAAATCAGTATAAGAATACTTGTAATTTAGGGCCACAGGTCATGCCAAGGAAATTGAGATTTCTCAGAGCTCCTCTCCGGGAAGCTTTTCCTGTCCCAGCACTCCCCTGTTGGAAAATAGCATGGGATTTATACAAAGAAAAATTTCAAAATCTCAGTTAAAGTAAGCATTGGAAGAGTTTCCAAGATCTGCATTCTAATTGACTTTGTTGTTTCTCCTACCCACCTTCAGCTGAAACAGAAGCAGCCTTGACTCAAGAGGAGAGGCTGCACAGTCAGGGACAGGAACCCAAAAGTGCAGGGAAAACGCACCACCCTCATTATACTGATGGTAGACAAATCAAAAGTCTGAAGCCCAGATCCACGGAGTATGAGGAAGGTGCACTGTTCAGTGTCAACAACTCTGGGACCTGAGATTTTAGAACCCTTTCCAAAAGGGCAACGAAGACCTTCAAGGTCTCTGGCCCTGTTTACTGTGCCCTGACCAACACGGGCAGCAGGCAAACACGTTGTATGGGTGCAGCAGCCATGCAACGGTGACATCTTCCCCAGTGGGAGAAGCTAGCCTAGTAAAAGGAAAATTTTGCTGATGGAACTGTGCCAGCATGGGGAATTCTGCCCCAGCAGAACTCTGGATACTAATTGGCTTCAGTGTCTTAAACCAAACTCCATCACACCGACCCAGCTAATAACTCACCTAGCAAAGCACTAGTTAATTATCTTTAGCACTCCAGCCCACACAAACAAAAGAAAGCTGAATAAGCTCCACTCTTTCTCGGTCTCACTCTTTTGGAGTGTCAGAGGGGCAACCCCAACACGGTGTTTTATTTGTTAAAAAACAGGAAGGTGCCAGGTCAGAGGGACTAAATGAAACCATTAAGACACCCCTGAAAGGACTGGCATTGGTGAACAGGAAAGACCAAGGCCAGAGATTCACGTGGCTTTACATGCCTTTTAGGTATTTCTGTTTAAAAACAAGACAAAAGGGGAACACAAACCTGCTCTCTTTATTCCGTAAGGTAGTTCAAACTTATCGCTTCCATGGAACTCTGCCACTCTGATAAAATCATTAACACACAGGAACGGGTATATTTTGTCAACACTAATAAAGGGAAAGTTTTAATGACGTTTCAGATATCCACATGATGTATTTGAATAAGTCAACAATTAATGCAACTGCTTCTTAGAAAAGTTTTCTTCACCCTATGTGTTGCCTGATCTAGTTTAGAGGCGTCCCTGCTCATGACAGGGAGGTTGGATTAAATGATCTCTAAAGTCCCTTCCAGCCTAGGCCATTCTATGATTCTATTTCAAGTATTACCAATTTTTAAAAGAAGAAAATTTGTGAACATAGGGAAAAAAAAGAAGGTGACAGAAAAGGGGAGGATTTTATAATGGAAAATGTAGGTAGAGAGTGAGATAAAATGATTTCTCTGCTAGTATAAGTTATATAGAGTTATAAAAATCGCACGACTGAAAGCTTATGAGACAGCATATTTAAGAGTACATAATCCAGGAAGACAAGTGATACTCTTTCCAGGTTCAAAAAGTATATAACAGATGCAGCAAAGAAAATTGAGAGTTATTATTATATATGGCAATTTAATAAATAAGAATGGGATTTGAAACAAGGTGTTAACTTGAAAATGCCATCTTCTGAAGATATTAGCTTATTTGATTCCAAGCAAATGGCCCTTTACGGCTGTATTGATATTAGTAAGTAGTTTGGGGCAAGAGAGGTATATCCACACAGCTAAAAAGTATGGAGTTCTCATGTCCACATTACACACATGTCAAGGTTGGGGGTTTTTTTGTTTTTTTACTCTGGCCTAACTCTAGAAGCTCTGGACACCCCTTAGCAGCTGCAGCACATCAGGTGTGTTCCTGCAGTGCTTAGTCAGAAGTCAGATGTCTGAAAGGAGCCCGGTACACATGTGCCACGGCCACCATCACAAAGAGGTTTGCCTCAAAAGCAACTAGAACATGAGAGTGTCATACCTTATTAAACATCAAGATAGAAAGAATGAGTCACTTCTTTCTCCAAAAGACAGTAACCATGGACAACAGTTATCTCATAGCACGGAAGGGACTCTTATCACTGTATCTGCCAAGTCAAGCCAAATGAACAGCAAACCCAATCCTGTCACATGCTACCATGCCCTTGGCTTCACCTTGGAGTTAAGTGGGTGTGCACTCACTGAACTGGTTGTCTGTAGCAATACAGCATACTACGTCTTATGTTAAACACTTAACACACAAGTATAACAGCCACAATGAGAAAACCTACTGTTGATCATAAATATCCAAGCCAGAGCATGGCTTTTTTCTCCATTATGACTATAACAGCTGTTAGAAGAACCCCTCACTCTCAGTTTCACAAATCAAGTATCTTGCTCTTTAAGCTCTACATATTCAAAACACAGTAACAGGAAAAAGGAAAAAAAACCCAACTAAAAAAACCCAACAATGTACTACAGCCTACATATGAAGAACTGGGCCCTAGGTTAACTAAGCAAGACCAGCTAAATTTGAGACATTGTGCGCTAAACACCCATATTAATTTAATAACAACTTGCCTTGCTGTTCAGAAGCAGCTGATAAGCTTAGACATAATAAATAATTAACTTACTGCAAAGAGATTCTTAATTCTAGCTCTTCTAGCTCTGGTTCCTTTCCAATAAATAATTCTGCCAGGTTAGAAATCCTTTCAACCTCCCCAGGCAATTACTAAAGTGCACAGACCAGATCTTAGGCTCATGCAAACTATCTCTGTGAAGGAGCTACGGAAATACACAAGAGATTCTGTTCTAGCTCTGCACCCACCTTCTTCTCACTGTGCAGCTCTGAGTCCGCTCCTGTCTCCTTACTCAGCACCAGAGCTGTCCCACTGCGCCCAAAACAGAGACAGCCCGGACATACCCTGTGGACCAGGGACCACCTCGCCACACCAGGCAGCTAACCAAAACTCAGAAGACAGGACTGCTTTGGGGAGGGCTGAATTAAAGCCCTGTTTTCTTGTACACAAAAAGGACCCTGAAAAAAGAAGCAATGGTGTCTTTGCTCAAAGCTTTAAGACTCCTTCAGCCAGGACACGGTCTGAACACCTGCCCAAGCTTTCTCAGGGCCATACTCAATGTTTGCTCCAGTAAACCACAAAGCAAACAACACACTCTCTCTGCCTCTGGTCCTGTAGCACTTCCTTGATCTCTCATTTGAGACTTTTAACAAAAACTCCCAGTATTTTCCTCACAAACTTCTTGGGTGCAATTTTGTGACTGGACACCTCCTTTGTTTTGAGTTTCAGCTCTTCCTTTTTTCATCTGACTGCTGCTTTAAAAAGGAAGCTTCCTATGAGCACCTTAAAATGGAGGGCACCTACACCCAGTTCAACAATGCTAGCAGCAGAAAAAAACCCATGAATAATCCTCAATTTCATTAAAATTAAATTCTATTAAAATTAAAATTCCATTGAAGGGGAAGAATCTTAACATCATTAAAGACCGGATGAATTTTTGCACGTTTCATACTCCTCTTTCCAAGTAAAATCAAAATATTTTCAAAACTTCTCTGGTCTCTGGCTGCTACAGAAACACTTTGCTTTCAAAAAAACTTAATCTTTTAAGACCAGGCTCTTTAGTAGCAGAATGACTGAGTTTCAGTCTTGGACATCAAGGCCTCTTTTACGGGAAAAGCATGAGTGGGCAGAAAATTAAGCCTTGTACTTCAATCATTAAAATAGTTTCACTATTACTAGCTCCAATATCTAGACTAAAAGTACTTATTCATTCAGTACATACACCAGCATGCTGAGCTAGCTGTGTGGTATTGCTCAGTTGCTGATCACTGAGAAGCTAAACAATTTGTGTTGCCACAACCAGAAGAAGAGGCAATGAATGCAAACCCAAAAGCTGTACTTACAGAGGTGTATCAAAATGTGAAATAGTCCAGAATGTGTAAATAGTCAATTTCTACCTCAATCAGCACAGCCTTTCCTTTCCTCCCCACTTCCCATAGAATACTCACCCCAGTAAAGATTCAAAAGCTGGTTTCAGGAGACAAGTGTCCAGCGCATTCCTTCTCTCCACAGCTGTAGGTGGCAGCCTGCAAAAGAAAAATTTCAAAGAAATAGCAAGAACAGGAACTGGTAACTGCAACAAGGTAGGGAAACTTGGACAAGCCAAATTAGTAAAAGCTGACTGCTCAGTTAACACCACACCAAATTTTCATGATTGCTTCTGTCTGTATTATAAAGGTGGCTCTCTCTTGTTGCAGTATCATTACTTTTACTAATAAAGACTTGTCACTCACAGTGCTGCTCCAAGGGATCTGCAACCTCCCTTGCTCAGCAACTATCAAAGCGGCTGTAACCAGAGGAAAAATTTCAGGCCCATCTGCAGAGAAGCAGGACACTTGGGCTGAATCACCCCAACCAGCCGTACCAGACTGCATCGCCAGATCTCCTCAGATAGGAGAGGAGAGTCTTGTTTGGAAAGGGGACTATACAGCACCACATGGGGTACTTCAAGGAAAATGAGATTCTCTGGGGATAAGTCATTCCTCTCATAATAAGGCTAAGTTTTACACTTCTAAGCACATTACCACCGTGGTGATTTAGCCTAATTAATAACAAATAGGAAGCCCAGAAGGGAGGGTAAAGTTCAGTGCAAGCAATGAGTGCATCTGGGCTGTGTTAAGAACAGAAGGATGAAACCAGCACATTAGAACCACAAGCCAAACAGACCATTAAGGTTAATTGCTTTTGGTAACCTCAAGTTGCCATGTGAATAGTGACACTGAGAAAGCACCCTGTGAAATGTTATCAGCTGGCCAGCTCGTTGCTTTCCAGCATCAATCAGCCTCACAGATGGCTTTTTGCAGGATGGCTTCAGAGAGAACAGAGCCCTGCTTTTTACAGTAGGCACTCATTAGTCCCACAAAACTTAATTGAAGAAATTTACTAAGGCGAGATCTACTTATACACACACTTGTACATTACAAGTGAATCACATTTCTTGATTTACTAAATTTTAGGCACAAAAGATGCCCTTGTGGCTCCACTAATTTTATTCAGGTGTAACTAAAAATTGCATAAATTTGGAAGCTGTAAACAAGTGTCCTTCCAACAACACATTGCTTGTTACAGACAGTCACTGTGAGTGGCCATAAATATTAACCAAACACTGGAAACATGACATAGACAAATTCCTTTCTGCCAGACATGCTACAATTAATGGCATTCATTACAGAAACAGCCAATGGACACAGCTGTACAATAACCAATTGAACAGGAGCCTAGGACAAAGGTTATGGATTTTAGTCTCAATCCCTCCCACCTGCCCCAAACCCAAACAAACAAAAATACCCCACAAAAATACTAAACTACCAAACTTACTGGGTAACTCCACTAGTCTCATAGGAAGGAGGAGCCCTCACAGAGGAAGTCTGTCCATAAAAGCTAATCCTGCAAAAAGGGAAATGTCACAACACTGTGGTTTGCTATAAACAGAAACCACAACAGAAAGCCATTTGTATGCTATAACCAAGACAAATAGAGGCACATCAATCACTACTTTTAAAAGCTATCACTATTATCCTCATAACACAAACACACTGGTCAGTCCTGATCACAGCTGTGCAAAGGCCAATGGAAACTCAATTTCTTTGACAACAGCCCTGAATTTTAGGTCCCAAGCCATCTGTGCTATGCAGCCTGAACACCCACTAGGCTCACTTCCCACTATGTTGTGACTAGCACTCAAAAATTTCAAGCTTTTCAAAAGTTGCCTGCAATTATTTCCACGTGTGAAACAGGTCTTTCTCATGTAATTTATCAGATATCTAAAGCAAAAAGCTAAGACTAAACACACATGGAGTGGGAGAAGATATGGGCACATGACACAGACAAATAGTGTGTCTCTCCTCACCTGAAGACCTATTTTCATGAAACTCAGCGGGGCTCCCTATCTCTGAGGTCCTGATCTCGGCTCAAATCAACTACTAGGTTTACAGGTGACATGAGAGATGGGGCAACAGGACAGGACAATCACATTAATTACTTCATAGCACAAAAAAAAAAAAAATCAAACAGACCAACCACAGAAAGCACTAATGGCTCCTGTTGATTACTAGTAAACAGCTTTTGAGCGACATAGCAACTCTCAGCCACGTCTTTCATATAGATACGTATCACCATACCAGTAGAGGTTATTTCTCCACAGATTTCCATGCAGTATACCATACATAACAGCAGCAGCCAGGATAAAAAACAGAAGAATTCGTTTCATGACTGGTAGACCTGAAATGCGAGAAAAACAAAAGAAATTTAAAGCCATCTTATGCCATTAACATAAACTTTTTAAAAGCACCCTGAAACCTAACAAAGGAAATCATCGTTATTATCAGCCATTCTCCACCACTGCAAATTTGACGGGGGATCACTCTGGTTTGATTTCTCACACGAAGGCCCAGGGGCAGGCACTGATGCTGCTTTGCGCCTACCACACAAGCGTACTCTGCACAAAAGCTTTGAGAGAGCCTCACTCGAGGTTCTCTCTGAAGACACAGGAGGAAGATGGTCTCTTCCAGAAGCATGTCAGAGGAGCTCCTTTCTGTCCACTGGCAGCCCAAAGAAACCATTCCCTTAGGTCAGAAGTCGGCCACTACAGGTACCTATGCTTCTCCTCTCTCTTGAGCCACCCTCCATTAGTTTCCATAATAGCACAGGTAAGCACTGGCACTTGGCAGGAGGCACATAGGCTGATGCTGATGTAGCAAAATAGGGTATGAGCTGCCACAAATCACTACTGACTTTTTGAAGATCATTGAATGTTCTTAAAGTCTGGTTTTGGACATTTAAAGCTGCACTGAAGCTGTCTGCTTATGCTTTTGTGTCCTGCACAGCCTTCAACTCCTGACACAGGCCAGATTCCGTTGCTCAAGCGATAAAAAAAAAAAAAAAAAAAGTTATTTTCACACATAGCAAAGCAAGGAAGAGAAGTTAGGACCCAATCTGTGGAACTTAGTAAGTTACGGAGAAATAGAAAAGAAAGTGTTCGTTTTTCACAGTTTTCACCTCATTGCACAGTCTAGTAAAAGAAAACCAGAGGAATATTGGAAGCTCATGTGTCTGGCAAAACACAGTGGGGAAAAGGCAAGTTCTGCATTGCTCACATCTAACACACTGAGCTGCCTTTTCAGTAGGTATGAATGAACTGCTGTTGTTAATTTTGTGAACGTCCAAACCAGCCATTCCAGCTACAAGTTACTGAGGAAATTTACTGAACGGCTCTATCGTCTATCATTTTCATTTCTCCTCCATCATGGTAAGCAGGTTCAATGCACACAATGCATAAACACCTACTTGCATATCTTTATTTTTTAAGTGAAGGTAACAAACGGCTGTCCAGCAAAAACAAGCCATATCTAAATATACTGCTGCATTTTCTAAGAGCAGAGCTTTTCGCTGTATGGTTTGTTTAGTTGCAGGGGTTTTGTTTTAATTTTCTAAATTCCACGTTGCTTTTTAGAATATTTAGAGTTATTGTTATTTTAAAACTGTGTTAAAACAGCCCTAAGGCAATAAAACTCAAGGTAGATATAATCCAAATGATTTACAGCAATATGCTTCATGCTGGTAATTTGTTAAAAATCATACCTTGTATTAAAGGCTGAGAAACTACTAGAGAACACTACTTTTTGTTATTAGAAATTGAGAAGCAAACTACTGCCACTTACATAGCTTCACCCCTATAGAAATACCTAGCAGTGAATATTTGTTACAGTAACTTGAGTACAACAAGCCACCACTTCCTTATTTATTTTTTCCCCCCCATATCCTTCTCAGGAGTGTAATTGTACGGTTAGAGATGGTGTTTTAGAACAGCATCTACCAGCAACGAAGCCATGCAATGAACAAGTTATCATCCCTGTTTGGTCCCCATGTGTTGCCTGATCTAGTTGAGAGGTGTCCCTGCCCATGACAGGGAGGTTGGATTAAATGATCTCTAAGATCCCTTCCAGCCTAGGCCATTTTATGATTCTATGATCTATCGACCTTCAGTACATCCTCCAGGCTGTCCTACTCTGTTCTGGACAAAATTCCCATAGGCTGCAGCTGTCGTAATTTCAACCTTTCATCCCTCATTTGGAAGTAACACTGCCTCCCTTACAGCCCCAACTCCCTTGACTCTTCAAGAAGAGTCATTACAGGTTGGGTTTTTTCTGACAGTCACTCTCAATTTCTAGGGCAAACCATGAGTTTTTGCGAAGTCTTTCCCTCAAATTGCAAGAATGTTACAAGAAAACTGACCTACTAGATTTAGTCAAGCATCATTAAGAACAAATGGCTCATCATCTCAAGTGCCCTCACATGGCATGTACAGGGCAACCAGGTGATCAGGTCCAGTCAGTGTGGATTTATGAAAGGCAGGTTCTGCTTGAATAACTTGATCTCTTTCTATGACAAGGTGACCTTCTTAGTGGATGAGAGAAAGGCTGTGGATGTTGTCTACCTGGACTTTAGTAAAGCCTTTGTTGCCATTTCCCACAGCATTTTCCTGGAGAAACTGGCTGCTCATAGCTTGGACAGGTGTACTCTTCAATGGCTGAAACACTGGCTGGATGGCGAGGCCCAAACAGCGGTGGCAAGCGGAGTAAAATCCAATTGGCAGCCAGTCACAAGTGGTGTTCATCAGTGCTCAGTGTTGAGGCTAGTTCTGTTCAATATCTTTATCAGTGATCTGGATGAGGGGATCAAGCGCATCCCTCAGTCAGTTTGCAGACGACACAAAGTTGGGTGGGAGTGTTGGGTCTGCTTGAGGGTAGGAGGGATTGACAAAGGAACCTGGACAGGCTGAGGCCAATTGTATGAGGTTCAACATAGCCAAGTGCTGGGTCCTGCCCTTGGGACAGGCTTGGAGCAGAAAGCCTGGAGACTTGCCTGGCAGAAAAGGGCCTGGGGGTGTTGGTGGACAGCTGGCTGAGCTCAAGCCAGCAGCGTGTCCAGGTGGCCAAGAAGGCCGACGGCATCCCGGCCTGTATCAGAAATAGTGTATTTTAACCAAGTATTAACCAATTTTAGCCAAGTATTTTTTATTCAGTATTTTAACTGGTATTTATCTCCCGCTTTGCAACAGTTTGCTAAAATACCCTACTAAAGTGGAAATAAATTGTTTACTTTTCACTCCCAAATTCAATTAATGCAAACTTCAGGTTCAGAGGGACCTTGGCAGGCTGGAGAGGTGGGCCCATGCCAACCTCATACAGTTCAACAAGGCCAAGTACAAGGTCCTGTACCTGGGTTGGGCCAATCCCAAGCACAAATACAGGCTGGGGGATGCGTGGATTGAGAGCAGCCCTGTAGAGAAGGGCCGGTAGGTGAAAAACTGAACATGAGCCAGCAATGTGCACTGGCAGCCCAAAAAGCCAACCATATCCTGGGCTGCATTAAAAGAAACTTCACCAGCAGGTCAGGAGAGATGATTCTCCCCCTCTGCTCTGCTCCTGTGGGACCACACCTGCATTACTGCATCCGTCTCTGGAGTCCCCAATGCAAGAAGGACATGGACTGATGGAGCAGTTCCAGAGGAGGGCTGTCTGGAGCAACTCTCCTATGAGGACAAGCCAAAAGAGTTGGGGTTGTTCAGCCTGGAGGAAAGAAGACTGCCAGGGAGACCTTATAGCAGCCTTCCAATATTTAAAGGGGGCCTTACAGGAAAAAGAGAGCGGGAACTCTTTATGAGGGCATGTAGTGACAGGACAAGAGGTAATGGCTTTAAACCAGAACAAGGTAGATTAGGCATTAGCAAGAAGTTCTTCACTGTGAAGATGGTGAGGCACTGGCACAAGTTTCCTAGAGAAGTTGTGGAAGTGTTCAAGGTCAGGCTGGATAAGACTTTGAGGAACCTCATCTAGTGCAAGGTGTCCCTGACCATGGCAGAGGGTTGGAATGAGATAATCTTTAAGGTCCTTTTCAACTCAAACTGTTCTATGATAAACAACAGAACATAATGAACCAGCTGTTCAGATAAAGTTCCAAAATTAACAACCAATTGCTGATTTTGCTGACTGCAGTATAAAAGAAAACTTTGATCAAGAGTCAGACCAACCTACAAAACACAAAGAAGACAAGGCAAAGCTGCCTATAAAGAGCCTTCTAAAAACAATATTATTCACAACTATTACTCACAAATGGGGAAAAGAAAACAAACTCTTCTGTTCATAAAGTATTTACAAAGATACTTGCAGAACTTGCAAAGAAATTTATTAAAACAAGAGAATGTAAGTCAACCTTGTTCTTCAAACAGGATTGTATTTCCAGACTGGTATATACATGACAATGTAACATTATTAAGGGTGTACCTAACTCAGCTCTTAGGAACATTAAATGGTCTTTAATTATAAAAGTGTCCTATTATCCCATCTGCCAGTGTCTGGCTTCATTCAGTGCTTTGAAGAGAAAGTTCTGTAGTCAAGAAAAACTGTCTTTTTAGTGACGATTTCCTTAACCTGGTTTAGTAAACAGAACCGTTGCATTGTTTAAGGAAGAAATTATTCCAGGTGTATTTTTAATGGTGACAGCATTTCCCAGCTCTCCCTATTTTAAAATAGCTGAGTGTTGCAGAAAGTTAATCAAAGGAAAACAAACTCCTACAATGCAAATATTGCACTAGAAAATTCCTGTAGTCAGAGATACAGGAAAACAGGCAATTGAGAAGACACGATTCAGATGTAAAATGACAGTCCTGTTCCAGTTTATTTTTCAGAACATAAGACCTGGCATCTTGATTTAAGCTCATCAATCTGGCTGACAGAGGTCATGGTGCCCTTAGGTCAAGGTCAGTCAGAGTTAAGCAAAACAAGGAGGACAAAGCTGGAACTCAACTATTCAATTCCTTCCTCTTTCAAAAAAGCCTACGGTGAGCCACACAACAAAAGGGGTGAGAAAGCCAGCATGCCCATGCCTGACGTTGAGTGTTAACCAGTCAATTTGCTCAAAGTAAGCAAGCAACAGGACGCATATGTGTTGTAAAAAGATTGATGCCTATTTTTTAATAGGAATCTAAGCCGATTTCCACGGTTTGACTTCCCACCCCTGCCAAGACAGAGTTACAATTACAGAATTAGGCAAGACTGACTGTTACAGAATTAGGAGTCAGCCTGCATCTCCCTATAGACAGATGGGTCCACTCCAGCACCCACCAACCCATCACAGAGAAGCATTAGGGTCTATGGCAAATGAGCTGTATAAGCCCAGAGGCTAGGTTTTTTCTTCCCTTGGTGGATGGGAACAAACATCCTTGTCAGAGCTGCATTTTTACCTAAAACTAGTCCTCATTCTGCTACTTCACCAAGTGTGGTATCTGGAATCAGCCACTGTCTTGCAGCCTCTCTTTGCCTTTCAGCTTACATACGCAGTTGATGAAGCCAGGCCACAGGAAAAATAATCGTGCAGGAAACGACAGCTGCTAGGACTGGGCAATCAAATGACCACACTACGATCACCTTTTTTCATAAAGTTTGTAAGCCTTGCTTTTGCTTTCTTCCTAAAAATTAGGTGTTAATAATATAATACAGGAGGCTTTTCTGACTTATTTTGCAAAACACCTTTGACTGTTACTAAAGTAAACAGTTAAGTAGTTAACTAAAAAGTGGTTACTACACTAAATCAAATATTGCTCATCTTGAAACAATCTTACTTCCATACCTAGTGTGACAGTTTAACTTCTTGCTGCTGCCATTAACAAACAGCATGAAATTTTCAGCTCACTCAGACCTCAAATTCCTAACCCTTGTAGTTGTGGGGGAGGAAAGGAAGTGAGCTTAAAACCAGCACTTTGAGAGGACCTTTCAATTTAAAGAAACAGTGCGAAAGCAAAACAAAACAAAACTTAAAAGGTTTAAAAAGAAACATCCGATTTTTTAAGATGGAGTCAATATTTTGTGGGCTCCCCTGTAATAACCAGTCCTGCAGCACTGCTTCATTCTGGTCAGGGTATAGTGCATGCCCAGTGGAACAACTATGCAGCAAAAGGACAACCAAGGAATGAGTCTTCTCATGTCCTCATTTGTCTCGAGTTAAGCTGCCAAAACACAAGCACATTATGGCACACAGCTGTATGCCTCTGCCAAATCTATACACTTATTAATCATTAACTCTTCCAGTTTTGCTCTAAGTACACGCATTGTTCATCAATTCTCCCCCTCTTCAGGAAGGAAGCACTGTAGCGACATTACAATAGCACTGGAGCACGAGTCTTAAAGGTACTGAAGTGGCTGAGTCAGTCTAGTGCCTTCCCTCACACACTCCTTAATTTTTTTCATTTCCAATGCTCCTTTTGATTTTAGTGTATTAAGAAAAAGAACTCCTCAGAAATATTAAATTTTAATGAGGAAAGGAAGATATATTGGATTATCTTAGTGGCCTTGAATTAAAACTACATTTCCAGCTTGCTGACAACAGTGACTTGGTTTTGAAGCAGTATGTTTAACGTTAAGCGGAAAAAAATCTTGCTAATTTGCCCCACCCCACACAAAACCAAAGCACTGGCTCCTGTTCCTTAAGGCCAATGCAAAAGCATGACATTAAAAAAAAAAACCTAAGACATCAACACGACATTAGAGGCTTCCACCATCACACAACACATACGATCATTACAGTAGTTAAAGATTTTTCCAGCATTGGAAGAAAAGACATTTTCAGACTCTTTCTGCCCTAATCTCTTGAGAATAGAGGAGTAGAGGAAGCATTTGCTGACTCTGAAAACTGGCGCCTTCTTCCTCTCCAAGAGCGTACCAAGGTAACCATTTACTTCCACAGCATCTTGGTAACTTGTGAAAGTCAACCGACTTCCCATAGAGACACCTTCTCTTCATCAAGGAAGATTTCCAGTGTTTCCCCTAACATTTCCCCCTTCTCCAACTACAGCAGAAGACGTGAAAAGAAATAGCAAGATAGTATTTTCTCCAAGTACTAAACAGCAGACAAACATGTCCAGGAGATGTAGCATCAAAGTAGCAGTGACATTTTGTAGGTTTTGTCAACTCTTGTTCTTTATCAGCTACTATAGCCAGAAATGGGGCAACCTCTGCCACATTGACTGGGGAGAGATAGAGACTAGAGCTGCGTCCACCTTTTACCTTTGGCACAGCTGCACACTAATTCAGGAGAGGCTCCAAAAGTTAATAGATTGGGTTTAGGGCCCAAGCACTTGCCTCCCTCCCTTTCATCACCCTGCTAGTGGTGAAACATACTCTGGATCAAGAGACAGCAATACATTTATCCAAACCTCCATCTCCAGCTCTGTGCTCTTACTTCATTCCCATTACCACCTATAAATGCAAGAAATCGGGTACGGTGGCTTGTTTTAGCCAAACCAAAGGGCTTCAACATTTCAGACAAGATCTGAAAAATCTGAATTTGTAGCTTTCCAGGGAAACATGCCATCAATAGTCAGAGTTTGGCAAAAGCTGCAAAAGGCCTGGAGGTGCTGGCTTACTCTTACAGTCTTACCACCACACTCAGACTCTCTCCTGGTTTGAGCTAAACCAGAACCAATCTGTTCAGATTTTACTTTTCAGCTTCATCTCTTCTAAGAGGCTGCGCTTCCTGAAGGGCACAGCATATTTTTGCAGAGAGTGTCTGCTTCTGAAGTGATAACACCTGATGTTTATAGTTACTACCAAGGACTGGCACGCAGAAAGGCTCTTGCTTGCCCTTGTTCCTACAGTAACCAAGGTCACTGCTAAACCGTGTGTAATATGTTGGAAGTGCTGGGAAGTAAAAGCGTCACAAAGAAGTGAAAAGATCGCACCTCCAAGGAAGAGCAGGCAGAACAGCCAAAGTATTCCATCCCATATACATCATATTCACCATAAATCTGAGGGATTGCAGGGGTTAGGTCCCTTTTCCTCAATGGCCAGCATCCAAGGAGGACTCGGTCCATTCTTCTGCTTTTGACCTGGATTCTAAGTTCCCGAATCCAGCTCCTGTATCCCTCTGCTGCTGAGCCTAGGGGCTTCCCTGGCCCACTCCACAATATCAGTGATGGCTGCTATTGGTGGTGGGGTAGGGTTGGGTTTTGTATATATTCTATTATTTTAATTATTTTCTTATTAGTACTATTATTTTATTAAAGCTGCTTTAGTTTTCCAAGCCATGTCTCTGTCTTATTCCCTTTTCCCTCCCCCTGTGGGCTTATTAGAGAGCATCTGTCATTCATTTAGCGGCCAGCCCAGCCCTAACCGTTGACAGACTCTCTTGTTCTTAGCTCCTTTTTATGCAGCACAGTATCATCTGTTCAGTGGTATAGCTCCTTTTTCTCTCTTTTTCCCTCCCTCTGCCTGAGCAAGCAGGAGCTTTCACATGTGCCCAACAGTGGCAAAAATGCAACGGCCAGAGAAAAAGGGAGGTTGTGTGAACTCAGACTGTTTCTTGGATTGCAAGAAGACACGTGTACAAGCCTAGGTCAAGTTGTGACAAGCTTTTTAAAGCTTACTGAAACAGTCCCCCTTTTGGCTGCAAAAAACCTGCTATTCTCAGAGGTGTCACAATGAATGCTGTGCATTGTTTCACAGAGACAGCACTTTTGGGCCTACCAATGCAAAATGTAACGTCACTTATACTGACACCAAACACTAGCTCCGCTCACGAAAAACAGGAGTACAAAGCTAACATTTTGGCTCAAATTATCACAGCACAACATGGATCACTGGCACCAGCTCAAGGTCACTGCATGCTCCATTGCATGGTATAGACACACAATTAAAACTGCAACCGTAAAAGAGATAACTAGTTTGATATTTCTCAGCTGGCAAATGTTGTTTTTAATTACTTTTCCCCTCCAAGACAGGAAACAGTATTTCCTAAGGTCCCACAAAGGCTTGGGGTTCATTGCAAGACAGTTTTTTGTAGTACAGTTAAACACTGCTAACTTGAGTTTAAAAGTCAGCCCTGGGGAGATCCAAATCCAACTTGTGGCTTTGAAGGGAAGAGAAACAGTAATAACTACTGGATTCTCATCTAACTGGTACTTTCTAAGTACCACATATTTCCAGAAACCTTGCCTATAATTATGATTGAAAGTAAGATCAAGTCCACAGCCTCAGCTTCCTGCCTGCTTTTGTGCTTTGAGATAAGGACTAGAAGGAAGTGGGAAATTTATGCAAAGGTGCACAGAAATCAGGAACAAACATGTCCATATGTTTTTCCTGTCCTGTCCCTCCACAGGCCTTCCCCCCAATACACTTTTTTTTCCTTCTTCCCCCAGTGCACTTGAACACAAACCAGTAGTTACCATCATGCCCAGCAGCCACAGAGATGCAGGCAGTACAAAACTAACTACTCTGGGTTCAGTCAAAAGCTAATCTGTGCATACAAAGTTGGAAACAGGTATGAGCTGAGCACAAACAGCTCTTCTTCCTCAACTCCCAGAGCTTTAATCAAAGCAAACACAAATCCAGCTCTAACTTAAAAAAAAAAAATTAATCACAAATTCAGTAACACAGCTTTAGCTGAGTGATTTATTCCAGCTCTGTTGCACTTTCCCAGATTAACCTTTAAAGCTCTAGCCAGCCTAGGCTAGGCTGCTACTTTATATATTACACATCGCAGGTGTCACTATAATGCATGATAGAGCAAAACACACAGAGAACAGGTGTTACAAATCGACACAGCAACTAACGCACGCTGTAGTGACAACACCGGTCCCTCTGAGCCGATGTTTTCCCTCATCCTTCAGCACTTCTTCCAGAAAGCCAGGAACATAAAAAAGCCATGCAACATGTTCTGGGGGTCAGAGTTCAAGTAATTTTCTCATCATACCTTGACTTGCACAACTGAAAAGGTTTCTGTCAACTTGAAAAAGTTTCTGTCAACTTGAACTGCTCTTTGTGAAGGAAAAGAGCATCATGGTTTTCATTTGGTTTGCTTCTTTACCTCTTTTTAAACAATAAAGACAGCAGACATATATACACAATGCTTGAGAAATCAGAAAATTATTATTAGCAAGATACACATCCCGCTACAACACCAGTTATTCATTCACACCCACTGTTCTTTGTCCATGAATGCCTGCAGAGTCAGAGGCTTGAGGTCAAACGCAAAATCCTTCCGAGGTTTCCCAGAGAGAAAAGATGGAAAAGGGCAGAAGGAGAAAAGCCTGGAAATAGCCAAACTAGTCAGGTTTCAAAATGGTTCAGTTACAAACCACCAGCTCACCATTTTTCCCCCCTCAGAAACCACGACCAACCTAAATAAAGGTCCAGCCAGAGAATTTTATCTGTATTATATGTGCACATTCACTACAGCATTAAATTCACCTTAAAACAAAGCACATTTTGTCTTCTAATAATGCCTAGGATATATAAACATCCAGCTCTGGCTGATACAGAGCCAGTGATTTAACTTCAGCTCTCACAAAAATGGTTGGGAATTACAAAATTAAATCTACCAGTCAGCTTGGGGAAAATGAAGAATAATCTCTAGCCTAGGCTTAAAATAAATCACCAGAAAAAAAAAAAAAAAACCAACCCACTCACAAGGAAAATTAGGGCTCTCAAGGGCAGAGGGAACATTAAAAAAAAAAACAAAAAAAAACAACAACAAATAAAACTTAACACACAAAAAACCCACAACCACTGAGAGTGACAGTTTTCTTGCTTCGCTACCGGCATGCGAAGAATGAAATGCTCCCCATCTACATCAACAGTTCCAAGGAAATTAGACTAATTTTTCACTTAGTGATAGCAGTACAAATCCTGAACTGTACTGGTGTCAGAATCTGTCCCTAAAGAGCCACAGTTGCTTTTTGTATGACTAATTTTCACAGCATCATCTGCAAGCCCCAGGTATACTTAAGTCCGTATATGCATGGACTGTCACCATCTGATGTCACAGCTCTTTTTGTCGGCATTTTTAGTCCCCATATTTTAAAAAGCAACAAGTTATGCACGGTTGCATGGATTAAGCAGCTCAGCAAATAGGTGTGAACAGGCTCCTACAAGCATACAAAACTGAGCAGTTTAATTTTCTTTTAAACAACATGTAAAGCATGCCTGTAGTCACAGCCCCAAACATTTAGTTGACTGATTTTTGCTGATGCTCCCTATCTTGTCTCAACTGCTTAAAAAAAAACCACAAACCAACAACAAAAAAACCCAACAAACCACAAAAACTCGCAAATCTGCATCTGCTAGAGATGGAATTTACCCCAGAAGCAGATTCTGCAAGTCAATCGGCTTCAATGCATGTGTGCCAACTGAGAGCTCTGGGATTCTCAGGAATGCAGCAAAACAAGTCACTGAAAAGTGTAAAGCTAAATTAATTCAGGGACGAAGGAAAATGGTGATAAGTGGTGGCACTTAGCCCACACGACTACTACGCCTTGAAAGTTTCCCAGGTCAGGGATCCTGCCAGCTCTGGCAAAAGCTGCAGGACACCAAGAGTTTGAGCAGCTTGCCTGATAACATTGAGAGCACTGGAAATGTAAGGCATTAATTCATCATTGCAATAAATACATTCACATTGCCTTTGGAACTTGAAAATTAATCAGAATGCACATCTCAACTGCTAACTACTATAAGAAAGCTAAACATAAATAGACAGTGCCAAACCAGAAAATATTACGGCTATTTTCAAAAAGCCTTCTTCGTATGTAGCTTTGTTTTCTCAGCAGTAAGGCTCAAAAATATTATTTATACCAGCAACAACATATGAAGAGCTCTAACGAGCAACTTCATAACTATGAGAATGTTTCATGGACATAAAATGTTTTTGAGCTAACAAAGAACTGTTGTACAGGTTGCAGCAGAGCCTGTATCTGATCCCCTAAAGGCTTTTAGTGCTTTGTTTTATTTCTTAAATGTCAATACAGGAAAAACTACCACATACAATATCCAAATAGTACTTACCGTGATGATTTTTGAGAGCTACGAGATACATATCATAGCTGAAAAATTTAGTCCTGAACAACACTTAATACAGCATGTCAAGGCCTAACTGACATCTTTTCTCAGTGGAAAAGGTTGCCAGTAAGTCTATATGCATTTTAAAACAAACAAACAAACAAACTTGTAACTTAAGAAGCCTTCCAAGCAGAACAGAGATGAAGGTGCATCCGACATCAGCATTCAAACTATCATTAATTGTGTGCTTCCTTAGACAAAGCTGAAATCAAATTCACAATAACAACCCAGGACAAAGGAGCAGGCTAAAAAGACATAAAATCAGAACTGGAATTCTTCAGAGGGTGACTGTTAGTTTCTATAAGGGAACTCAGCTGCTTATGGAAAAGTTTGCACACGTTCTATTACGTATCTCTGTGTATACAGAGCTATAAAATGGCACTACAGCAGCCTGTATTCCACTGCTAGCTTTTAGTGGCTATTCATACTATGGTGGAGTTCGTAGCCCTGAATAACGCACCTCAGTTACCTTACCTACACATGAGGAAAGCTAATTATGTCTGATGGTAATCTTCAATTGCCATCTGTCTGGAAAGAAAGCTGCCTAAATTAGATAGCAGGGAATGCTGGGAAAGATTATATGCTTTTCTCAGTGCTACACAGAGACACTCATTTAGAACCTTCAATCCTCACTGAAGGTTAAGCAAAACTCATTTCCTCCCACAGAAATGAAATTTGATGTACCACTGTTTTTCTCGGGGGGGGCGGGGAGGGGGTTGGTTTTTTGAAAGGACAGTCACCCCTAATACTGTGAAGAGTCAAAGGTGCATTTCACCCCACTCACACATCCTCTTTTGCTGTCCCACAGCCCTCCTTGCTGCGGCTGCCCTGCAGTGGCCAAAATGGCTACGAGCCCAGTCACGAGCCAGGAGGGACGTGGGCCTCCGGCCAAGGTAGACTGTGGACACCCAGCCCAGTCCCTGCCACAGCTTCACACAGTACCTTCTGCTGCATATCATCACCAGTTCCATCCATCGGTTTGATTTGTTACTTTCTAAGCCACCTGGCTTACTGTAGGAGAAACAGCATCTATTTTTGTTTTTCAGTTCTCCACATCTACAGTCCTTAAATGCCACAGTAAAATGAGACGGAGTTTACTCAGGACTGTACTATTTTTAAACAGATTAGCTGTCCTCCCCTACCTGATCTTTGCTGAGCGCCGGATTTGCCCAGGGCTGTATGTGCCAGTATCTCCCCTGAAGATAAGAGAGTAGCAGGTAAGCCCTTAGACAACACAGGGCTCACCTCCCCGGGAATCACGGCAAGGCGACAGATTTCTTTTGTGGCACAGCTCTGCTCTTCAACTACCAAACCGGCCCACGCTGCTGCAGGGATAAAATGTGAAGTCTGTTATCTGCTTGAGCATAAAACTGGAAGTCCTCTAGAGCAAGATAAGTGGGACTTGCTCTGTCGTCTATTGACATCTTGTCCTTGCCAGCCCAACCACATCAAATCCAGCCCAGCCTCCAGCATCATGTGTTGCTATTCATGTGGCAGACGACGCAGAACTCCACTGGAGCATGAAATCCAGTACAGTAAAAGGCTTTTTGTTCTGTTATAACGCATGTGTTCTTAGCATGAAACAAGATTTATGCAATCATATCCTATATGCATGCATGCATGGCCTTTCTCTTCTTCCCTATAGAATTTTTTAACCCCTTTGGGTAACTTTGACAGGAGAATAGGAACTTGATGCATTTGAGATCTCCACAGGTTTTGCAAAAATAAACAGGAAGCTGGGTAGAACAAAGAAACCCTATAAGGTCATCTTTCATCAAAAATAAGGAATACTATATGCAGACAAATATCAGAAACTTGGTTTCACCATATCTGCTTGTCACAACTGCATGGCAGAGATATTCCAAGAGCCTCTGTCCCTTAAAAAAAAGGGCCAAAATTTTGAAAAGCCTTGCACAAACATGTAAGTGTCCAAAGTTCTCAAAACAGTTGCCTGAAGTTAAACATTTTAAACATCCTTTTCAGTCACTTAATAGATAGCGCTAGCTGACTTTAATCACCCAGGTCCAAAAAATGCCACTCTGATACCAGTCATTATTTTTTATAGGAAATATTCTCTGTGAAATCTGAAGAATGAGATGCGCATTCTATCCTACTTCACTGCTCTTTCCAAAAAGTTCTGACTAACATTTTCAATTTAGATTAGAAATCTTTAAACTAATATAAAAACCTAAGGTTTGAGGCCAAGGTGTCTAAGAAGTCAAACTAAAAGCTTGGGACATCTAAGATGTCACCACACAAGGTGAGCAATGTAGGCACAAGAAACACTCTGTCCTGTCAGACCAATGTCCATCTGTCCCAGTAGTCTGTCTCCAGCAGTGACAGAGGGAGATGCCACTTAGAGACCGCACACTGTGGTTCATTCCCCTTGTCCACACTTTTCCCTGACAGCACCTACAACTGTTTAGTACAGGAGTTGGAGGATAACATCCCTGCCTACTCCTTTTAGGGACCTGCCAACATCTACACTTGGGAACCAAAGCAAAAAAAAAGAAACCCACCAAAAAAGAGACTGAAACGGCACTGCTGCACCAGAGCTG
>NW_009696273.1:0-4567 GCF_000703405.1 Apaloderma vittatum | reverse complement strand
GCTGAACCATCAGGTGCTTTACTACGGACACGGTCCTGAGGCTCTTGACATTTTGAGAATGGGGAATTAAAACTGTCATGGGCGGTTATAAAATTGGGAGGGGGAAGGAAAGGCTTACACAGCCTTCCAGATTCGCAGCTGAGGCAAGTAACAGTAATCCTGCCTCATTAAATATTGCAAAATATTTGGGCAAGCAGAGCTAGCTGTAGTTTTCCCTTGTTTCCAGCAAAAAACAAGCTCTTCCCAGCTAACTGAATGCGAAGGCAGTAACTTGTCTACACAAGGGGCACGATAAAGACTAGCTACTGCATGCTAGCAAGCCTTGTATGCGCTCACCAACACAGACAAATCCTAACTTGCTCTGGTGCTTCATCAAGTGGATTTAATATTATGGCTTCGTTTAATCTTGTGCAAATGTTACGTTCAAACAAACCCCACAGGGTATCTCCCATCTACAACAGTAACCCTCCTCCTGCTCTCAGTCCCACACACTGACTTCAGACTACCTGAAGCACTGTGAAGGTGATAATGTTTCCAGAGTGCTCGAATGTGACACTGGTGGAGGACCTAGAGAGGCAGGTTCAAGAACTTCAGAGAAAAAGAAATGCCTATTTTGACTTGCAAAAGATGAATAAGGTTGTGGTTTCACTCAGCAGCAATACTCTTCAGCAGCAAGCACCTTCTCTCCACATTGCAGGGAAGAAAACCCACAAGTTCCTTCCCCGTGCTGGTCCCTTGTGCTGCTTTCTCTACACAGATTCTTTCCCACACACAGGTCATCACGTAGCCAAAAAATTCTGTCAGCAGAACACACCTGCAAAAATCAGCTGCCCAGGAGGGAGCTATATAAACCAACAATTACACTGGAAAGAAAGGAAAAATATAATGGCAAATCCATAACTTGGGAAAGGGACTCATTCTCTCCCATTCCACATGTGATATCAATTGTATTTCATACACACAGGCACACATTTTGTATTGACTACTAAGTAGCCATCACATATGCATATTTCCTCTGCCTATCTCTGCTGAGGCTCTGAGTAAGCCCCTCACGCTGTTCTCATTTCACTGCTGTCCACACGACTCTGAAAAGCAGCAGTGAAAGAAAGCAGCAGCCGGCTACCGCTGTGCTACACAAGTGTCAGTCTGCAGATCCAGGCTAACAAAGAGTCTTCCTGAGCTCTGCAGCAGCGTGTACTCGCAAGGGCCAGAAATTGTTCTTCTAAGAATTAGTTGACGAGTCTGTGGAAATCTGAGACTGCTAGCCACCCACCTCACAAAGTTTCCTACTGGCTAGCGGCCCAAGAGAAAGCAATATTCCTGCTAGGCGGACGGAAACTCACACTGTAATTCAGCAGATGTCAAGAAGAGCTTCAATAATCAAGTCTGAACTTCATTTCATTCCTATCTGCTCTTAAAACCAGTTCCTTGATTATTCCATTCCTGCCTTCCCAACAGGCAGGAGGATCAGCTTTGTGGCTGATCCTTCCCTTCCCAGCCAGGCCAAGTGGGGGCCACTCAAGTTTTTGCCTTACTCCCCCTGGCTCCCCACAGATGCTGGAATGTAAAGAATAGCTCTAGCACAACGTACTCCAGCTTTACTGCTGCTACTGGGGCTGGGAGCAGAAGCAACACAGCATAGTTACACTCAGACTTTGGGTATTACCCAGGGGACGCTTAAAATTTGCTTCTGCAGTGCTGTAAAGAATCTTCCTCTCAAGATATCAAGGGTTCAGTCTTCCCTGCAAGACTGAGGAATGACTCATTTTTACCACTAAAGAGCCACCCTACCCAAACAAAGCAAACTTTTAAAGGACATGGTATTTTAAGATGATAGGTACAAAACGTAGCAAGAAGTGTCACTGCCAAGTATTTTACCACATTCTGCACCTGCATTTGTTCAACACATTTTTCAAAACCACACACTAGGCACATTTTCCCTATTTTTGCTTCATAGCCCACACCAACACTGTCCATCACTTTTTAGCTTCTCAACCTTTCTGTACAATTAGCAGCAACTGATATTAGTCATTATTACACTGCACTGCAAAGTGAGAATAGATTAATTTCCATGAAAGGTGACTTGCACAGGAAAGAACAGCTTGCACATGACATTTTCCTCCTGACCTCAATACTCATCAAGAAAAGCTGGGGTTTTAGGTTCTTCTGTAGCAGGGAGATTAAAAAAAAGAGATTTAACACTTCAAAAAGTTCACAAACTAAATAATAAGAAGTTATGATTTTCCTTTAATACTATAAATAGGTACAGAAGTATTCATACATAATGTAGCAAAAATGGAACTAGAAGAAACTAGATAATGGGAAAGTTCAGGGGTTTTTATTCTAAAAAGCTCATGGTCTTTTGAGTAAATAGATGTAGAAAATAGAGACTCAAAAAAAAACAAACAAACCCCTGTACACTCAGTTACCCCAAAAATTAATTCCCCAATAGTATTTACTAGCTTCTCTATAAGGCTAGAGAAACTGATGAACAAATTATTAAAATGTGTAACAAATGAGTTGTCAGGAACTTGATAAATTGAACTCCTCCTAAACACACAGTACACATTTCAACTGATATAACCATAACAGTACAAGTATCTGTAAAGAAAGATGTCTTTATAAAAAAATATTTTAAGTAATCTTCAGCCCA
Organism: Apaloderma vittatum; assembly: GCF_000703405.1. Taxonomy (NCBI): domain Eukaryota; kingdom Metazoa; phylum Chordata; class Aves; order Trogoniformes; family Trogonidae; genus Apaloderma; species Apaloderma vittatum. The sequence goes on along the minus strand of NW_009696273.1, from coordinate 1,914 downwards.
TTCCTAAAACGCACTTAATCAGGAGCCATAGCAGAGTACCTCACATTATATACACAGCAAAAACAACTTTTCATGCTTAAAAGTCAAACAACAATGCTAGTGCACAAAGACAAACAAACGAAGATATTGTGCTACAGCTCAAGTTATACTGTGGAGAGAGGAGAGGTAAAAAAAAAATTATTTTTAAAAGTGCCTTTCCTCACAAGCACCTTTGAGTCAACAGTGTGGACTACTTTATGGAGACTCACAGTGGTCTTGCAAGTTATATCTTCAAGTGACCCATCTGATTGCATCCTCTTCCAGGCCAAAAGACTCGATCCAAGCCGCAGCAGCATACGAAGTAACACACAAGAAGCAGAAAACCACGTATCAACCAAAGCAGGTTTGTGAGAACTTTACCAAGCCTGTATTGGGAGGACGGATCAATCCTTTACTGAAAGGTAGTAATTGTGGCGTGCCCAAAAATTAACAATGAAACAAGTTGGGGATAAAAGCATTAATAGCATAAAGAAGCAATCTTAAGACACACCATTCCCACTCCCTGCCTTCTTCTATCCAATAGCAGTCACACAAGAAGGCAATCATCCAACATCCTCTAAAACCATCTCTGCTTGTAAGCTTTTTCAAAGGTCTGAGGAGGTGGTGAAGGATCAGCACCTCAAGTGCTTGCTCCTGCAAATGAGACCTGTCATCACCTCAGCTGCTGCATTTCCCTCCTCAGTGAGTCTGCTCCCCTGTGTAATTGCTAAAGCCATTATTTAACAGCACACAGTGCGTATTAAAGTAACATCTCACCAATCACTCTGTCTAGTCAAAAAATCATAACTCATCTATTTCCCCACTTCCACAGAACCTAAGACTCAGGCACTTGTAATCTTCCTGCTGGCTTTCCAGTTTTGCTGTCCTGCCTACACACCCCACAGCTGCTTCCCCAACAGGCAACTGATTCCATGGAGAAGCTCTCCTCATGGTTTTAGACAAGGAGGTATTCGGACACAAGGAGTCTCATCAGTCTCAGAGGATGATTCATAAATCCCACAAGCAGGAGAAGTCAACCCTCAGGGAGGGTCCCCCATGGGACTTCTGCACTTTTAATATCGCTGCTTTAATAAACAGCTGAAAGCTTAGAGAGTAACTTAACTCTGCTTCAGCTCAGTAGAGACACAGACATGCTAAAGATGCAGGTACTGCATTAAATTGGAAAGAAAGATCCGTAAATTTGATTCATGTAGGTGGGAAGAAAAACAAGGGCATAGCTGGTGCAGTCTTACATATGGAAGGAAAGTTATTTCAGTTTCAGAAATATCGCATCTGTAACTTCATCAGATAGGAGTGTTTCCTGTTCAGAAATGGATGGGTAGGAAGTCTCGCTTCCGTACATATTTCCTTTTCCTTTAAGCCCTCCCTGAATTAAGTTTGTTAAGTGTAGGGGTGACTACTCTAGTACCACGGCATTGTCCACCAAATAAGCTATATATTTTCATGTGTAACATTTTTACACAGTTCAGCTACAACAGAAATGCCAGGTTGAAACAAGCAATTTCATCCCATTGCAAAGCTTGTCCTTTCCAAATAGTTTTGTGACCACACTGAATGTAAGAATAGCTCAGCATAAAGTGAGTGAAGAAGAAAGACAAAAAAGCTGAAGAAATCTGGTCAGAAAGTTTCAGCTGGGTAACAGGAACACAACAGACACAAATCCCATTGGACCAGCTGTTGGCCTCACTGGAAATCTTAGTTTGAGAACGGACATCGAGACAGATCTCACAGCCTGCCAGAACTAAAATAGAAACACCGCCCCCACAGCCAAATAATAAACCAACGACTTTATAGAAAAACGGAGAACATGAAACTTCTAGGGTTTGTTTCTCCCCTAAACTACACGTAAAGGATTTGCATAGCTTAAGGCAGAGT
>NW_009696272.1:0-570 GCF_000703405.1 Apaloderma vittatum | reverse complement strand
TCCTCACAAGGTCTGGGCTAGTAGGAGAAGCAGTACCCTTTGGTATGTGACCCTGTATGGACAAGCTTGCTCTTCATCCCCCCAACTCCAACCACTTCTGTCATTCTTCCCCTGACACTTCCATCATCCATTGCTGTCCTTACATCAGACTTCTCCGCTGAAGCTAAGTGTTGCAGATCCAGTGCACCCTCTCCCACCTTTTGTCCTCGGAGACCTGGCTGCACACAGGCTCAGCAGAGCCCTTCCTCCTTGTCAATGAAAAGCAAAGCACAATAGAGGTTAATAAACAATTAAACACACTCTGCACAAGCACATGCTCTGTACAGTCTGCCCCTAATGAGGTTGCCTTTCTACAAGAATTAATCTTATGAGTAGTGTTTTAGGGAGGTAGATACAATCAGGTGGATATAAACATAATGAAAGAATTTGCTAAGGAGACCAAGAGCCTGTCTTAACAGGTTGGCTTTTGCTCCCTGAGGCTGAAAGCAGCAGCACAGGTGACAGGCATCTGAAAGATCAAAGGAGCCCACAAATTTGAAATAATGGGAAGTGCATTTGCCTAGAAAGTCT
>NW_009696271.1:0-728 GCF_000703405.1 Apaloderma vittatum | reverse complement strand
CCCAGTTCCCTCAGCCGCTCCTCATCAGACTCTTTCTCCAGAACCTTCACCAGCTTTGTTGCCCTTCTCTGGACAGGCTCCATCACCTCGATGTCTTCCTTGTGGTCAAACTTAAACATGGGATTAAGGCGGCGCCCTCTCCAGTGTCCAATACAGGGGGAGAATCCTTCCCCTGGTCCTTCTGGCCACATTATTTCTGACAGAGGAGAGGATGCCATTGGCCTTCTTGGCCACCTGGGCACACTGCTAGATCATCTTCAGCCAACTGCTGACCAGCACCCTCAGGTCTTTTTCCAGCCAGGCAGCTTTCCAGCCACTATTGCCCAAGCCTGTAGCATTACCTGGGGTTGTTAAGCTTATTGGGGACACCACAGGACAGAGTTATGCAGGTGAGCAGGGACCTCAGGAGGTCATACAGTCCAACCTGCTGATCAAAAGAGGATCGGGTACGAGGTCAAGCTAAGTTGCTCTGTGTGTTATTCAGCCACATCTTGGAAACCTCCGTGTGTCTGGGAACAAGAAGTAACAGCTTCCTGCAAGAAGAGAGCAAGTAGTCAAGAGATAACGAGGCAGGTAGAAGCAGTAGCTTTGCCAAAAAGTCCCAGTGTCCCTGTGTTCAAGTGAGGAGAACAAGGGAAGCCCAGAGATAATAACTGGGGACAGGTGAGGGCTCAGGATGATCAGACAAGTCCACAGTGAAGAGGAAAGTCTGAGGTCAAGCCGGGAAG
>NW_009696270.1:12474-53269 GCF_000703405.1 Apaloderma vittatum | reverse complement strand
AAATGACATCTGTTGCTTTTCTCATGTCAACAGGCACTGTAGCTTTGTTGTAGAAGGCCACTAAATTAGTCAGGCACGACTTGCCCCTAGTGAAGCCATGTGGGCTGTCACCAACCACTTGATTATTTTTTATGTGCCTTAGTACAGCTGCCAGGAGAATCTCTTCCATGATTTTACCTGGCACAGAGGTAAGGCTGACTGATCTGTAGTTCCCTGGGTTGTCCTTGGTCCCTTTTTTAAAGATCGGGGTTATGTTCACCCTTTTCCAATCTGTGGGAACCTCACCAGACTGCCAGGACCTCTCAAATACGATGGCCAGTGGCCGAGGAACGTCAGCCGCCAGTTCCTTCAGGACCCACGGATGTATCTCATCAGGTCCCATGGACCTGTGCACCTTCAGGTTCTCTAGGTGTTCCCGGACCTGATCTTCTCCTGCCCTGGGTGGTTCTTCACTCTCCTAGACCCAGCCAACACCCTCTGTGATTTGGGTGGTGTGGTTCGAGTGGTTGCCAGTGAAGACTGAAGCAAAAAAGTTGTTGAGTATTCCAGCCTTCTCCACGTCCCCATTAACCAGGTCACCTGTATGCTTCTGGAGAGGCCCCATATCCTCTCTCATTTCTCTTTTTCCTCTTATGTAACTGTAAAATCCTTTTTGATTATTTCTAATATCACTGGCCACTGGTCCTTCAAATGATAGTACTAATTCCTTAAAACGCAAAGAAATATCAACCCGTTCTTTTATCTTTGTGTCTTGTATCATACAGAAAGAGGTCTTGACACTCCTTGAACGCAACTCAGAAGCTTCCACATGAGGCATGCATAAAGAGCTGCAGCTGACACCTAAAAAGTCTTTTAAAACAGTTCTGCAACCACAGCTAGAACCACTGGGATTGAATAAGGTAGTCTTTATTTATACCTCCCCTGAAAAACTATGCTCATGCAGAACGTTTCCAGAGTTTGGTTACATGCTAAGAGCTGTTTGTGAAGACAACCCTTACATATGTTGTAAAGGGTTTTTTTCCAAGTTACGGAGATGAGCTTATGCAGTTGTATGATCAGAACTAAAGACCCTGATTTTGAAAAGATTTAATGTATGGGCTTACTTTGCAGACAGAGACCTATCCTACTGAAATAAATACACCTCTGTGAAAAGTTAATCATGTCCATAAGCTTTTGCAAGATGAGTCTGAGTTTGTGAAAATGTACTGGGAGTCTGGGTAGTAACTCCTCAGTTTACTTCAGTAAGAAAGGATGTTAAAAAGCCTATCTGTATTGCTGTAGAATTACACAGTTAACTGTATCAAAAATAACATTTTCTTGCAAAAATTTTCTGGTTGTTTTAGCAGATTTTGTTCTTTGACAGAAAATGTATTGATCTGATCCGGGGAAAGTGACTGAGGAGCTCAACAGAACAGTTCCTGCCATATAATTTTGATGTTCATAAGGTTGTGTAATATTTCATATGAAAAGCCTCTGTCAACTTCCACTGACTGTTGAATCTTAAAATGATTCATCCACACAAATATATTTTTCAGGAAAGCTTCTGAAGCAGGAGGCTAACCTCATTGCAAAATACAATTTAATTGAACATATGTTGATTTTAGAAGTATGTACATATCTATAGATGTTTCTTTTCTCCTTTCTGATTTATTTTAGTGACTCACATGGAAATCCAACATTTAAAAATGTCTGGAAAAAATCATTAGAAGTAATAAATTTTGAAAAATAAACTTGTGAAAGCATGCATTTTTATTTTGAAACTTTTTACACTTAACATATAACTAAAGAAGTAATGAAATTTAATATGTGAAACAGTTAAAACTGTCAGCATATCTCAGTTCTGAACAAATTAAACTTTATATTTACAATAATCTTAGCCCAAGTTTGTATCTTCAGATTTTCATCTCAGTATATCTGAATGTTTTTGCCAGTTAGTTTTCCTGAGTATCAATGGAAAATCTGATTTCTATTGCTGCCTTTTACAATTAATCTTGCTCTTAATTTCATGGGAAAAGCCATCCATAACAAACTAGGAGAGGAGAGACTGATTCCACAGACAGCAAATTAAGCTTTTCCAGGTAGTTCACTGAAGTCAGGGGTTTCAGTCTCAGGACATGATTATGGTTAAGAATGGACATACTGAGATTGGTGGTTAGCCATTGGCTTCAAAGGGGACACATTTAATCCTCAAATGTTTTATTACAGTAATGTTTTCAAATATTTATGTGACTGGATGTATACAAACACGCAGACACACAGAGGTACCTCTCATGTTTAATACGGGAGAGGGAACACGATAGACTCACAGTGAAAGTGCACAAAGGCTTGTTGTGTTTTTTGGATGTTTGTTTTTTTGTTGTTGTTGTTTTTTAAATACAGAAAAAAACTTGCAATTATTTTTTTCTCTTATTTCTCTCACCCAGAGAAATAAGACTTCTTTTTCCTGAAAGGAAGAGGAGTTTTTCAAGCTTATCTCTGACTGTGTTGTCAGGACCACTGTATCACTTGTGTGTGTGCCCATAAACTATTCATAGGCACTAAACATAGAAACTTTAACTTACTTCTTAGTTTTACAGCAGTCAGTATTTTATAAATCTAGGACCAAATTTCATAGTAAGTGTTGTAAAGATTATTGTTATTACATAAAGCCACAATTTCTCAGGCATAGAATCATAGAATGGCCTAGGTTGGAAGGGACCTTAGAGATCATTTAATGCAACCACCCTGTCATGGGCAGGGACGCCTCTCAACTAGACCAGGCAACACATGGGGACCGAGCGGGAATTGAACTCCTGGCCTCGGTGTTGTCATTGTTGTCAGCACTGTGCTCAACCCACTGAGCAAACCAGCATAAATGTATTACTATTTGAAAATCTTCCAACCTTTAAACTAAGCTTACAATTTTGTCATATGTTACACATTCACATGTTACAATATTCAGCTTGAAGACTGAGTAGACTGGAGGTCAATGCAATCCAAATGTACCAACACAAGTAAGACCAATTTGGGAAATTGTATCTAAAAACCAAAATAAAAATCATAGAAATATAGAATAACCCAGGTTGAAAGGGACCTAGAAAATATAGACACTTTCTTGTCTCTGCTCTCAGAGAACAAAAGAAGGCCCAGCACAAGTACTATATGTCACTAAAATCTCTTGACATGATTAAATAGGATTTAAAGTGGTGTAGAGGCCTTGAAATGGTCTGTTTGAGTTCACCTTTGCTGACACTGGGGATTGAGCTACAGATCTTCAAACTGAAACACCATAAATATCTTCAAATCATGAAGACCTGAGAATTTTAACAGGCATTTTCCATGAAATGGCTGCAGATGGAGACAAGAAAAACACTCTAATACCAATCAAAGCTTTATTGGTATATATTGGTTAGTATAATGCTTCTGAAGTAGCTGGATGAAATAAAAAACACCATATTGATATGGATTCTAAAGAATAATCAGACAGATGAGAAATATATCCTAATACTGACTGAGTCCTTCACTGTATAATTTTTGTTGCCATTTAGAGCCTTGATAATTTCAGTTCACAGATGCAAAAACCTTTCAAGAGAGCTCTGCTAGAAATTAGAGGCCTCAGAAGCACTGACCTAAATAAAAGCTACTCCTTCCCCAAATGTAACTTTTGAGGTTTCTTTCTGATTTAAGGGCTCTCTCCCCCTCTCCCCATTCTAATTAGTGCCAAAGAAAAGTGCTGAGCAGCCCAAGAGGAAGGCTGTAGCTTTTTGCTGAGTCCAGTTGTTCCACTCAAGCAGCAGTCTTCGGACATCTTCTGGTCCTGTTAGGTAGTTGTATGTTGTCTCCATAGAGCTATTGTGTCATTGATGGTATTTTACTGTTTTCTTTTATTTTCGGTTGCTAAATCACTTGAAAGAAGAAATGATGTAACATTGTCCTAAGATGACTATTCTAAGTGAGCAATTGCTGTAGTTGCCATAGGGATATCGAATGAATGAAGATGAGGTAGGAGATATCCAAAAGGCTCTATGAGCGCGAGTTTCTTTTCAGCAGCCCAATGTGTCCAAAACAACGGAGATTTCTGCACCTTTATAATGCCAGGCCACAGCTGCTGCGTGGCTGACACCGAAACGTTGGTCTGGCTGCCTGGAGACGTGGACACCTCCCTCACCATTGAAAGTGGAACTTGAGCTCTTAGGTGATTTTGAAAACGTTACCACAGGTTCCCTAGGAACAATGCTTAGAAACAGCCACTTACTGCAAAGGCTAAAACACCCCTAATAATGCATTCATAATAAATCCGCCAAGGAAGACTGTGGAACAGTCTGTGGATAGATGAGATCAAGTGGTGTATTGGGGGATCTATAGAGTCTAATTAAAATCAGTTAATATTTGGAGAGGAATAGCTCCTCCACAGAGGAAGGAGCTATTACACAAAAGGTGTTCAAACACTATGACAGAGGAAAACAATCTTGCCACGGAACAGGACTGAAAAGTGAGCTGAATACTTTCATTCTAGAATTATTTAACTTGTTGATGACATGGGGTGGAAGTGGTCAACTGCATAGAGAATGATGATCATTTTTAGTTATCTGTGTATTTGCAACTGTTTCAAATGGGACTAATTCAATTCTCTATTCATTATAGATACAACCTGTAAATATGATGATGTAAACACTTTAATATCCTTGGAAATCACTATCAAACTTAAATGATAATGTGGCAAGATACAGCAGCACTAGCAAACTTTACCTTTGGAGCACGATTTACTCATAATCTACTCATGGAAAGAGATGGATCTAGTAGCCTAAAGGTCCTCAGAGTTGTTCTTTCCACTAGAAGCTACAGAGAAAGACCAGTAACATTTCTGACAGCAATAATCAACTCTGCTCTCAGGTGCTTATTCACAGTTGTACATGAGGGCTGAGTTTAGCACTAAATTCTTTGGTTAAAAATACACAAGTAAATACAGATTCAGACTATGCTTTTTTTGACACTGATACAGCTCTTAATTATTATGGCAGGGCTAGAGCCTCAGCTATTGTGAATTGATGTATTCCAGTTGTCTTCAGAGAAATTGTAGTGATTTACTTCAGGTCACTCAGAATATCAGCTCAGGCTTTCAGTCTCCAAAATGCATATTTGTGCTGGAAGAGAAACCATGCTGGCCTGGAGGAGGCTGCAAATCTTTTTGGGCCAAGTGGTATGATCGCAAGCACTGTGCATTGGATATATTAACCGTGTAAGATACTCTTGAAAGGATTAACTATGGAAGGTATACCCAAGTTTTTGCCAGGCTAATTAAATTGAAATAGTGAGAGGTATGAATGGGATTTTATGACAACAGATGTAAACATTGCCCAACTAAATGAAATGAATTAGCAGCCAAAGAGGAATTAGAAAACACATGGTTCACTGATAAATAAATACACAAAATCTTACTTTTCTTGCTCAAAAACGGACTAGATGGCTCACTAGCTTCTCTATTCCCATTGCCTTTAAGCTTAAAGCTCTGCAACTTCTTCTAAAATGTCCTCCCCCCCCCTCATTTTTAGGGTTATTATAGTATTAACATTATGCGTTAGTACCTCTCAAAGTTGTCTGATGGAGGGTAATTAATCCCTTTTAAACTACTCAAGACGTAATTGAAATAAACAAACATTATCATATCTATCTTCCAGCTGAAGGAGATGAATCACAGAAAAGTTTGTTTCTAAAGTCATAAAACAAGTCAGCAAGCAAATCAGGGGTAGAGGGAATCTGCTCTGGACTTCTAGACTCATACTGTAATGATTACATTAGCCTGACTTCCTAGAACCAGTGTGTCTGAACGAGATAATTTTATTCAAAAGAGTTCTCAATTATATCCACATTTAAGCTTGATTCCAGTATTACTCTAGCCAGTGGGAAAAGAGCAGCAGAAGGTTTTGGTACTAATGTATTCTTTTCAGTGAAAGGAAATACAACTGTGAGACAGTGTGGGTGAAATAATTTTCCTAATGGGGTATTTTTTTAATCTTAGCAGGTGTCAGTATTGCAAACTTGCAAGAAAGGCCAGGTGCTGTGTTCCGGCATGATCTCACCTTCTTTTTGTAAATGAGCATTTAATGAGTCTCTAATTTCCTTGGTCAGGCACACCTCCCTCCGCCTACACTCCTGGACTGTTCAGCCTTGCCATATCCACAGACGGTGATGGCAGTGGGATACCTAGGGCGCAAGAAGGGTCACTTGACCAGCCATTGCTGTCACTGTGGACCCTCACCTGATTTCCAGTACTTGATAACAGAGCGTACAGAAGACAGGAGGGAAGACGAGCATGGAGGAGGGCTGCTGTTACGTGTGGGTGCTGATGCAGCTCATGCCTGGGGGCTGCTGTAGCCAGGAAGTGCCCCAAGATCTGCTGGCTGTTGCAGTTGGGTCCAGCCGTCGGGAAGTGGGGTACGCTGCAGGTTCTTTGGGGACAGTGGCTTCTGCTAAATTTATGCAGAGTGCCTAGCCTCAGCTGAGCCCTGGGGCTCCATGAAATACTGAAATAACATGGGTAGCAGCTTTCTGAGAGATGCTGGACATACCTTCCATCACCCTGAGGAGCAAAACCATACCAGGGCAGGTCTACCAGGCCTTCCTCCTGCTCCCTCCCTGAGGCAATAGGATAACCATCTGTATACCACTCTGATATGTCAGCACTAAACACCCAGCTTGTACATGCCACGCTTTATCTGCCCTTCTGTACACAGCCTATTGACACATGACAGCAGCAGCAGGACCTCAGCGATTTTCCTGATTTCTCCTGTTTATTCCTGATTTCCACTGGCACAAGAGAAATGGATCATTGCTAGGCAGCTTTTTACAGAGTGACTGGACCAACAGTGGGAGGAGAAAGTGCTCACATTTAATTTCTTCTTGAAAAATATCAGTGATGAAAAAGCCTTGTGCTAAACTTCTGTGATGGTATTCACCCTACAATTGACCAGACAATTGAATAACCCTTACTGTTAAGAGCAGATTTAAAATATCTTAATCAATGCAATCATACACACAAAAATGCAGTGTAGCTGTAAACCTCATTAGCACATGACACCATGCTCAATTTCACATGCAATTACCTGGATAGACCACGTAATTATGCCACATAATTACTCATCCATTTTACGAATAAAGTTTTGTGTCCAAAGCTCAAGACAATATAGCTCTTTCATGTCAACTGAAGTCCTCTGGTGCATTTTCCACCATACATGCCTTTCATTTTTTAAAAGCAAGATTTGAAACAAATCCACTACAAGCACAAGAGAAAATGAAACTCTATTTTAGGCAGCAAATTTTGCTTTAGGACATTAGGACCAATTGACAGGATTTATTGGCAGAAGCTTGTTTAGAACCTGTAAACTATTATAAATCTAACCTGTTATTGCTGGTATCTATTAAATCTCTTAATATGCTCTAGGCTCTCTCTAAAGGCATAAAAGAGACAAACGAACAGGAAATTCCCAGTCAGGAAATAATGCCAGGCCGTGTTCTTGGCTGTATCTAAATCTACTCACTGCAGCAAATAGCAGGAATTACACTGATGTCAGTCATAATTTTCAAATACTCTGTGATAATCTATTTCAGCCTCTGCATAGGTTTAGCCATATAGACCTTATCATAGTTTACACTAGGCAAAAGCAAGACTACCTCTAGAGGCCAGCTGTGTCAACTCCAGCTGCTGGACTTCTGCCTAAATTGTATAGGCAGTGCACATATATCACCCTTAAAGGCAAAAGGCCTGATATGCCATTGCCTTGTATCTTACTTTGCCCATTAATTGTATTTGTTCAAAAAGAAGTGAGTATAAAATGCCAGAGTTTTGATTGCATCGGTCCGTAGTGCCATGAAGAGAGTGGGAGGAGAGTCTTAGGATTGACCACTGCTGAATTCATTCGTCATTCAAAAAATAAAAAAAACCCCTCAGATGGAGCTATATTAAAAATATATTTCATATGACCTCACTTGAAACATTTTATTCTGGAACTGAGAGTTTCTTTTAATCATTTTATTGTCTCTTCAGCACAAAGAAACCTTTAAAACAAAAGCAGTTTGGAGAAAAGGATTTCGTTAAAATAAAGACATTCGGTAGTGAAGTGAAACAAAGTTAAACTCACACCAGGTTTTCCTCATCCCAGAAGCAAGGTATGTGCCAAAACAAATCTTTGGTGATTAATATGCTCACCAGTAGTGCCAGGTCAGTTTTATTTTTATTAAGTAATATAGCCCGTGCGTTTCTACAAAACAAGGCCCATTGCAGTGAGTGCAAGCTCGATCCTAAACTCATGGGAAAAAGAAGTAAAGTAAATAGTAAGGTAAGCCACGGGCAGGGCTATAATCCCAACCGTTCACATGGCCTTTAGGAAATTAGGCACTTTTCGTGGGTCTGCTTTCCGTGGGAAGTGTGAGTAGCCCAATTGTTCCCTGTGTGAGTATCTTCTAACACTGGCTGGTAGCTACATCTTACTCTCCAAGTCGGGCAAGGTTATTTGGACAAGATTAAGTGAGAAAGAACACAAAGAAAATGTCCAGAGAAAGAAGTTGTAATACCTTGTATACGTAGTGTGACAGCTAATGTCAGTCTAGAAATCTTGGTGTTTGGCTTTGTGTTAGCTATGTGCTCTTGTTAGCCCACTAAAGAAAAATGAAGTAAGGTGAACTATCAGTGTGAGTTCTCTCTTGGGTGCTAGAGCAGAATCAACTGAAAATGAAGCTTCCTTTATTCAGAGGGCATTGGTTGTCTTACCCCCAGTGCTGGCCAGCACACCCTGAAAACTATTTGCAGCAAATTTGTCACGACCTAAAAATCTAAGACAAATTATTTACCATTTTTTCTGTGAACATCTATGTGCACTCAAACTTCAGAGTTCTTGACCAGTTTTCGTCTAGAAAATCGTCTAGATTACAATTTTCTTTCTTTTTTTTTTTCAATTGCTAAGGCTGATATTTAAAAAGGCATTTTAAGTGTTTACTTCTTAAACACGTCTTAAAAATATACTCCAAGGCCCTGTTGTCCATGTAGAAATAAGAGCATACAGTTCTATACTGGATAAAATTTACAGTGAAATCTCCTGTCAAAGTAGTAATATCTATTTCATACTGTAATTTAAATATGTAGCTCTCAAAGGCCTTGAGGAAAGAGGTTGTAATCATCAACACTGATGATCACTGTTTATGGGGAACCTCAGGAGATAAAGGGATTCAGTGAAGGTCATCCAGCATGCCAAGACCAGAGCTGCACCATGCTCTCCTTGGAGCTAGGCCAGCCCTGTATCCCTTGGCTCATACTGCCACTCTAACAGTTTTTGTCGGTTTCTTTTTTTTATTATTTTTATTTTTTTTGCTTCAGGTAGTTTGGAGCTAAGACTGCAGCATCCAGTGCATGCATGTTTCCTCCGCCCCGCTGTCTTTTCCTCTCCTCCCACATTTAACATGTCCAAGCAAATTTTGGGGGTTTTTTACAAGAATTTGCTAGAAGCAGTGATAGATAGTGGAAAATTACTCCAAAGGCTGCAATAAACAAAAGCCATCATTCGGATTTAATTAATCACCTTGCTTTGCATAAAAATCTTTTCATCCAGCTCTCCTCTACCACAGGCAAACAAGTCATACCACCTCTTTTATAAATGTGTAACTTTACTAGATAGATTTACTTCAATCATCTTCATCATGCAAGGTTGCTCCAGAGTCTCTCTGATGCAGGAGGTAGAAACTGTCGTCAACTTATTCTTAGATAGTTTTGGATCATCTGTTTCTGTGCCGGCATTGTCCTTTAGATTAAACACGCTTCTAAGTTTAACGTGCTTCTGAGTGTATACCTCCCCACAAGCCTACATTTGCTATGCTGAGTAGAAGCCGTAGAATACATTAAACTAATACACACAGGAAAAAAAGAGAACTTCCTTCTACTTTCCTTATGTCTAGTAAATATTATGTAGATGGCTTAAGTAAGGTATAAACTATGAAGTGATGCTTGGCAAAATTTAAATTAATTCACATTTATTTTATAGTTATAAAAAATTCTCTAGGCTAGACCCATTTGAATATTTTTTAAGTAAAATACTTTTATCAGAGACATGATTTTTTTTTAAAAAAAACATATGTTTGTTGACAGAATATCCTGTCTTCTAATGTTTTATTAGGAAAATATATTTTGAAATCATCTTTTGTTTAAAAAATCCCAAATATGGACCTGTTGTGGAATTTTGAATGACATCCTCCCTTTTGCCCAGTAACATTGCTTTGCTGGGAAATTCTGGTTTTGCAGAAAGTGTCAAGTTCCTTTGAGTTCATTCTGGTTTGTCATGACTAGTACCTGAAATCCTGAGTACTTTCATGGGCAAAAAATTCTATTCCCTCACAGTTACGCTCTGGATTCTCTCCCTCACAAAAGCTCAAGTGTAGATCTATGGTGGTGAGAGAGACTACACCTGTGCTTGGACTTAGGTTTTAGCCTGTGCTAGTTATTTAAAATTTGCTGAAAGGTTTTGACCTATGATTAACATTGGAAATGTTAATGCTTGTTATTGGCAGTAGGAGAGGGAGGGAAAGGCCCATGGAGAAGTGACTTCACAACAGAACTTCAGACAAGGCTGAGGACATTACACAGGAAAATTGATAAGAAGAAAAGATAACAAGATAGAAAAACACCAATCACAGGACCTTGCAGACTTAGTCTTCCATAACATTTTTTTACAAGGTGCCCCGGCAGCTCTGTTGTGCTGTGCACAGACTGCTTAGACATCCATGGGATATGGCAAAAGGATGTTGCAGGAGTTTGGAATTACCATGATTGTCATCCAGCTCTCTGATTATAATTTTCGCAGGCTGAATCAGTGTCCTTCCTCCTCCACCACCATGACAAAAGCATGGCTCCCTCAGCCCTGTCTGCCCTGGGCTGCCACTCAGTGTGTCCTCATAGTGGTTAAATGTCACAATTTCCTTTATGTGCTCTTTGGTGAAGGGTATCTGCAGCTATCTTAGTGTGCTGTCCAGATATTTCCTACTCCTTTATCTCTGGATGACCTCAGAGCCTATGGAGCTCTCTGATACAGCATTTGTTGAAATTCAGCATCTCCAATACATGGTATTTTCTCTGAGAAATTCACTTTTGAAGATATTTGATCTCTGTCTATGCTTTTGGTAGATTTTTGGCTCTCACTGTTTTGTCTTGAGATAGAGCTTACCTTTGCATTGGTTATTCTATAGTTTTGCACTGGAAATCTGCAGACTTTTTCTGACCAAATCCTATTTAAGCAGATGAATATATCTCCCTTATTTCTTATTCCTCTGGACACTTGGCATTACAACACTGATAATTTGATTTACCTCTTGTATTCCTTCTGCCTTCTAATAGCATGCCTAGTCGCAAGGGAAGGAGTCTCTAGTCTGCTATTTAAAAGAATTGGCTCTTCACCTCAGCTTGTTGCTGAGTTCTTCTGCCATCTGTTTTGCAGACCCTTTGGGCTCCATCATCAGTGCAGTTTAGATATCGTGAAACACGAGTATCGAACTATTGAGCGTTTATATCCATGACTCTATGAACTCTGCTCCAATAAACTGTTATGAGGCTACAGATAGAGAAAATTTTGCTACATTAGGATGTGACACATTCTAATGAGAAGTTTAGGATTCAGGAAATGGTGAACTGTAAGAAAACAGATGTAGCCCTGCCCTCTTGTTCTCAAGAGGCTAGGAATTAGTAAAGAACAAGAGTATTTTAGAATGGATACCCAACATTCTAGCATAAATTCCTTGCACCTAGTATACAAATCCAAGCTAGCAGCCCTCTGACTAACCCATCACCAGATCCTTGGTAGAAGATGAAGGTTTGCTATTACTTTTCAATTCAATGTTTATTATCAACATCATTTCTAAGAGAAGCAATGAAAAATAAAAGAACAAAAAGAAAAGCACATGTAAGAAGCCATTTCACAAAAAACCCCATCAAAAGATACAATCACTTTCCTTTTAACAGTAGAGTATTTGGAGAGGAATACCAAACAAAGCCAAATTCAGCAGAATTAATGCCTTCACCAAACAGTAAGTGTTAGCTTCTTGAAAGCTAAGCTGCTCTTGCAACAAGGCTATCAATCAAAGGGAGGATCCATCTAACATTATATAGATATTTATGGTGCAGGCATCTCAGCTGCAGATATCCACAGCTGAACAAGTCATTCCAGGCTTCCTTTGAGTCCATGGAAGGAAAAACAGGCATGTCTAGGCTGTGATTCATTCCATCTAAAGTAGGTCTGAAATAGGTCAAATGAATCATGTCCTATAAGTGCCTGATTCCTTCCACTGACTGTAAAGAAAAACTAGCCTAGATGTCGGTACCTATACCTTGTAGGCCTCTGAAGATACACAAAATACATGTCAGCTCACACTGACGGTCTGTTCTGATACAAGGAGTTTCAGAGAGAAAATCTGGGAGCAAGAAAAGCAATCAAATACAGGCAAGAGAGGTGTTAGCATGGGTAGCTGAAGACATTACAGATTGGTTAGAAATTAGTCAGAAAAAACACATAAAATTCAAGGCATTAGAGCTTGTACCATCTGACCATACAAAATAAACGTGATAGACATACTAAGGAGACAGAAGAGCAGTGTTAGTAAAAGATGACAAAGCAGGCATCTCCCTGATTTGATCCATGTCCATACATTCCTTCATAACTGAAGCCATACTTTCACTTTGTTATCAGTGATTTTGGCAAGAATTAACTCAAGCACAAATTTGATCTTCTGGATCAAATTTTTGCAGCCCCGTTGAATCCGTGCAGTGTTTTCAGCTGATCAAATACCAGTTAAACCATGCCAGATCTAGATGGATGTAAAATGTCCCGATGAAAGCAGAGGTACAGTTTTTGCCCCATGTAAATCCCTCAGAGTCAGTTTTCTCCTGTTTGTTAGTTCCTTGTCATTTGTTTTCCAGAAGGGTTTCTGTTTCTCTGAGGGTGATGACACCTGAGAACCACCTCTGTAAGGGAGACCAGAGTGAAGCTGTTGATGTGTGTGTTGCGCAACCACAGAGTTCACCAATGAATTTGGCTTAGAGTCTGCAAAAGGGAATGGGCTATTCATTAAGGAACTGTCCTGCAATTTACTGTCTCATAGAAATAACCTTAGCAGGATTTTGAAAATATTAACACAAAATACTGAATCGGTTTTTAAATGCCTTCAGACAACCTGCACAGATGTCATATAATATCCATGTACAGGAGAGCTCGAATTTTTCTTAAGAGACTTAACTCTTTTTCCTCAAGAAAATCTTTCAGAAAATAATTAACTCAGTCTTAACTTGTGTTCCTGTTAGGAATGATGGCTGGGTTTACTGTGTGCTCTTTTCTACAAAACCACTCAAGAAATATTATATTTCTAGAAAAGCTCTTTTTTACTGAGACCAATTTTCTCAGAGTACTCTTTCCTTTGTGATTTAGCTACTCGTTTAGATAATTTATTTTTATTGACAGTGAGAGTAGTCCATTTGGGTGACTTTCTTGAACATTAACTGCTATAACTTTCATTTAGACTGCAAGGGTTCCTCACTTACCCATGAAATCATCCCCTTCACCTCTCTAGTAAAAGGCAAGTCAGGCCTGGCATTTCTTGCTCTCAAGGAGAGAAAGCGGAAATGGTAGCACCATCTCATTGGCATCACTTTTTTCTGATTTACAGCTGTTACTGTTGAGGACTCAGGGAAGAGAGGCGAGGGCAACCACCCTCCATGTAATCTTCCCAAAGCTGCTTACAAAAACTGATGCTGAATCCTTTAATCAAAAATTATTTCTTACTGGTTCTTTCTCTGAATCACCACTGAACTATGACAGAATGCTGTCAAACTTTAGACATCCTCTAGAGTATTTGTGAATCAAAAATTTCCAGTGGGTGAGATGGAAAAGCCAGGCATATGGAGGACATGGGAAAAGCAAGCGCTAACAACAACTGTGTGGCTGCCTGAGATTGCAGTGTGATTAGGTTTGGTGTCCACAGTGGTTCTCCATACTCTGTTTCTCAGCCTCAAATCTCTATCTGGAGGCCAGAAAATAATGTCTGAGTCTTCAGGGAAAGACGAAGTATAGCTTTAAAAAGCTATACTGGCCTAGGTTTATCAGCTGTAGGTAACAGTGATTTTTTGTTTTTAAATATACTTTTCAAGGTCCTAGTTTGTAAACCCACCACAAACTCTTAGTAAGGACAGACCAATGGGCACAGGACAATTAATTAAAAGCATCAGAAAGTTCATCTCATTTCATCTGATGACCACTCCGATCACTTCACGTAGCCTTCTCCAGTGGAAGGGCTGTAAATTATTAAATGGGAATCAAACAGTTGAGTTATGAGTTTTTACTACTAGGAATTAGATTGCTATTTTTCAAGGATGCATTTTTCTTTAGTTAAAAGCTCCTGGAAAAAATAATTGGTTTTGTGTTGCTCAGAGACTTCTATCAAGAGAATTATTTCTTGCAGATAAAGCATCAATTACTTGATGACTTCTGCCCCTTTTAAATCAGCAACTGATAAGCACTATTAGAAGTTGAACCAGAGGAAGCCTTAAAGATATGATCTAGATCCTATGCACCTGTGCTTGACCCAAACTGGAAAAGTCTAAAATAATCCCCCAAAAAGAATATAGTCCGTTGGAAGTAAGATCAAGATTTTACTCTGTTTCATGTTTCTGTAGTCTTGGCTAATATCCAGCTTGAGGGACTAGATCTACAGTGTTATCTCTTCTTATGTTTTCTGTACTGTTTTTGTACGCTACATCTGAGAAGGATGCATTGGAAATGCAGGTCTGGACCTACATTTTGTGTAAATTAATATAGCTCCACTGAAATCAACAGAGCTACAATGCTCTAAAACTGCTAAGGATCTCCTACTACATCTTATTTATATATTTTTAAAATAGCCATAGTATCTTAATTCATTTTAAAGTGTAGAGTTCTTCATGGCAGTAATCTCTAAGACACAGGTCTGCCTATTACATTTCTTGTAGTTGTGAAGATAAAAATCTACTATTCCTAGGAAGATGATTTGCTGCAATAAACTCTCCTCTATGCTAAGAGTTGAAGAGATGTTATTGCTGACCTAACCCGTGGAAGAGGTCTCTGATGTTAATGCAGTTAAGCTAGCAAGACTGTGTCGGTGTCACTCAGAGGTGGATAGCATTGGGGTTTTTATGTGCTAATAAAAAAAATACAAGATTGTTACTACTACTGTGGCCCTTCAAAATGCCTGGATCCAATATGGGGTACCAATAAATTGACACAGTATATGTGGTAAAAAACGCAATAATTTCCAGTAGGCAGAGTTCATCCCTGTCAACAAGGTTTAATCCATTCCACTACTTGCTCCTTGTTTTCCGTGAAGCCTGCCAAATGTGGAGAGAGAGCAGATAATGTAGCCAGCTCAGGGGTTTGGTATCTCTTAGCTTTCTTCCTGCTATCCTCTCTCTTAGGGAACTCACACTGTCTGTCTGCACTAACAAGACACATTTACGTTAAGTGACCAAAGCAGAGCTGTCCCCTTATTCATGTAGTTGCCTGTGGAGGTGTGTCAAGTTGTTCAATGGGGCTGTATGACATGCTGCTCAAGTGTTGGGAAAGCATGGGATCGGGAACACAAGACAGAAATTTCTTCTCATTTTGATGGAAGAGGCGGGTATGGTCTGTTGCAGTTAAAAGGCTGGACAATG
Source organism: Apaloderma vittatum (assembly GCF_000703405.1). NCBI lineage: Eukaryota > Metazoa > Chordata > Aves > Trogoniformes > Trogonidae > Apaloderma > Apaloderma vittatum. Next base: position 37,578 of record NW_009696270.1, on the reverse strand, counting down.
TTGGTGCAAAGAAGTGGTTCTCAGGCAAGAGCTTGCATCGTGCCCTAAAACTGGGGCTAAGAGCAAAGTACAAATTGCCTGCCGCACATCACCTACTCAGCAGCTTTGCTTATGGCTCAGCCAAGTGACAAGTCTCTGGCTTAACCAGTAAATATTCAGCTTCTCTTGAAGAGACTGTGAAGATAATTTATTCAATTATCAATTTTTAAATAAATATTTATTTATTTTTAGACTTCTGAGTGCACTTTCTCTCTTTATTGATGTTATTTCACATTACTGAATGCCTGAAATATTTCCAGTTGTAATTATGCAGCAGAACATTTCTTTGTTGTTTCTGTTTGAGTTTTATGGACTGGATAACATTTAGTCGTAGCGAATGCCTGCCATTTCTATTCGTTATTTACTGTTTGTATTACAACAGGAGGGTACAAGAACTGGACAACTAATACATCAGGTGACTTTGCCAAAAGGGTGAATACAAAGCCTTGCTCGAGATGATTGCTGAGGACTTCTTCGACTCAATGCCCCAGGGGTGAGTTCAGGATCCCCACGTATGCGGTGTGCTCTGTCATGGATAGAGCTGCACCGTTGAACACCCCAGCACTGAGGTGGCTGCTGGTGTGATCCAGCAGAGAGAGGCTCACCTGTATGATTGCAAAGGAGATGAAGAGTGGGTCTAAAACAATTTAGGGCTTTCTACCTAAACCATACTTCGAGAAATGCAGAATCAAAAACGTTGCTTTGCCCTGCAGGGCAATCATGAGAGACAGCCATGGAGAAGGAGCCTGGAGAAGGCAGCACGGGTGAAATGGTTTGCCTAGTATGAACCTTTAAGTGCTATTAGAAATGGGAATAAAACATAGCTCCCTCTGTTCCCAGCTCAGCACCATGACTACTCAAGGACACTCTGTCCTATTTGCTCAGCTTTCCAAAATGGCTGGTCTCACCCGGCCATCCCCCAATGAAGTAGCAAGCCACCTACTATCTTTTTCCTGCCCTAGTTTCTTTTTTTAAAAAAAAAATCACAACACTGCCAACCAGTTTTGCAGGGCAGTCTCAGTCGTCTTTCACTACGCTGGTCCATACAGCCTGTTATTTAAGTTTCCCCTGAAAAAAAAATCAACCCATCACTCCCTTCCACAGTGCCCACACAAAGTGAGTCAATGTTCTTTTCCATTCATCTCAGAGAGACCAGGATTGCATCCAACATATTTTCTTTAAAAAAGCAAAAAAGAAAAAAGGAAGAAGCATGGGTAAAACCACCAGGACATTCATACAGATCAGCTGAATAGTTACACGACTGTGCTTCTACAACCCTTAGTCTTCCTCATTCACACCCTCCCTACTATCACACATACCATGTGGGCCTGACTGGTTAACTATTAACTTACATTGTGCATAATGGAATATTAAAGAAAACCCAAACAACACAACTTTTTCCCCATATGATCATGCTTTTCTTTCTGAGATAGATTACCCAGGCAGAGATTTTGAGTAAGAAAGTCCCCCATACACCCTATAGAAAATCTAAGCCCTGAGTGGTGGCTCCATCTCTGCAAAGTTTTGACTCTTCAGCTGTCACAGTATAGGCCTCACGGATTCAGGAAGCAAGGTAAGTGCTTAATTTCTTTGACACCAGTCTTCCTTGTTTATGTGTCATATTGAGGTTCACCCTTTTTATCTCTAAGGCTTGTTTTACTTGGCCATGGAACCCCTCAGTGTTCAGTGGGAGGAACAGTGCGGTGTCTTGCCATAGCCACTGGTGTTCAGTGCCATCACTGGTTTGGGGCAAGGTGTTAACGGTCGAGGAGTGACAAATCAGGTGGTATCAGATATGCTTGAGGATTTTTCTGGATTTCTCCCTTGGTTCCACCTGGAATTAGCACAGAGAGCTTGCTTTCTTGTTGCTGAGGTCAGTGATGACAGGTTAACTTGCCGAGGCAGTGAGACTGCTTTGGATTTTGCCTGATGCTGGGTTGCTCAGTCAAAGGCCTGTCAACCAGCTACAGGTTGCCCGATCACGTCAGGCCTTCAGCCTCCTCCCAGCAGCAGCTCGGGAGGACACTGTGTTGACGTCAGGTATGGTGAACAGCTTCACTGCTTGCAGCATTTTGCTGCGGTTGGGTAACAAGGATAGAGCAGAAAATTCTGCTGCTGGAAAAGCCCCATTGCTTGCTGAGACTACAAAGTGGGTTACTATTTGCCAGGTGTTTTTACGGGTAGTTTTGAGTAGTATCTTTAAATACGAAAAAGGATTCTCCACACACAGCTTCACCATGATTTTGTACTGATATACATCTGGGGTCCAAGTGCTGCCTTACACTGTAAATTTTGGTGTGGTTGTAGTGGTAACTGACTAGGTGTGACAATAAAGACAACATTTCAGTTGTCTCATCTCTGTGTCGAGGGCCGTGTTGCAACAGTTCTTTTCTTTTTCTCTAAGGAACCAGCTTTAAATACCATCAAGGCAAGTTAAAGGTCCATACTTTATGGAGCTGCTTTACTTTAATCACAGCAGTTATTGAGATGGCATTGCTGAAGGCTTTCACACTTATCACTTGCAGTCGCTTTTCCTAAAATTCAAATTAATAGTAATAAAAAGGAACAGACTTTTTTTTTCTAGGTGAAGCTTATCAAAATAAGTGAGACCCCCACAGTCCTACGTGTTGTCTTTATCTCTTGTCAGGAGATGCACAGGGGTTAGGAGGAGAACAAAGTATTTCTGGATGCTGCATGTCAGTGAGTTTCAGACCTCAGCCAGACTTTAACAGCCCTGGCGCATCCTCACAGGTAAGGCAGAAGCAGCGCGTTATTCCCATTTTCTAGCTAAGATGTCAGACTACTAAGGAGCTGTGTCCTCAGCTGCTCTTTAGGAATCCAGAAGAGAAAGGAAGACTTGCACCCCCATCTTTGAAAGAATACTTCTGCAAGGCCCAGGAGTGATGCTCCGTGGCCGCCTGCGAGGGGCACGGCGCGGGGAGAGGTCCGGGCACCAAACGTTTCCTGGTGCTGGCCGGCAGAAGGCGTCTGTGCTGGGCTGGGCAGAAGAGAGTACCTTGCAGGGCTCAGCTTTGCACACTGCAGCTCTCTTATGCCCACAGCATAAAGCTGCTGGCCAGCTGATTAGTATTTCTGAAAATAAACCCCGAAGAACAACAAACCCCACCCAACAAACCCACACCTAAAGACCCAACAAGATGTTTAAGCGCAAACCCAGAATTTTAGGATCCCTTGTTCAGATGAGAAAGAGCGGTGGTTTAAACATGGAGGCATTAAAGCAGAATGTTTCCCATGAAGATTTTTCAGAAACCTTACATTTGGTTGTATTCTGTAAACCCAGACATGAAGCTTTTTGCAGAAAGACCTTGCTACGGTAGCACAACCAGTTTCTAAGTAATTACGGTTTATAATAAATTTTTTGCTTCTCAGAAGCCAAGATAACTTGCAGAACTGATTTCAGTGTGATCAGGATTTCATTCATGGACTGTAAGGCAGCATCCTTGGTTCTGACAGACTTAACCTTCCTGATATTCCAAGAATAGTGTAATTTTTGAGGATTTTCACAATTTCTAGAAGAATAATATAAAGCCAATTGCATTTCAGAAGCAAAATGTGAGTTTTAAGCTGAAAAAAATCTGATATTGTTAAAACATACATTCACCACTTCCCTCAGCATCAAGTCACAATTAAGAAATAAATGTGAACCACTCTAGGTCTTCAGCTGTCAGCAATTAGAGCAACTGTGTCTGAATATGTTTAAAGTTATAGCAGGGTGTGAGACGTACATGAAAACGGAATCAGGGCCACTGAATGCAAAATGTTGTGCTAACTGTTCATTTCCAAAGCAAGGAGAGCAGACTGCTGGATTTTCAGAGGCAAAATGTGTAGTAGTGTGGTTGGAATCCATGTGGCACTGCTCTGTAACTCATCTCTGTGTCGAGGACCCTATGCAACAGTTCTAAAGCATGTGTTAAGGATGAACTTTGGCAGATGTCTTCTACTGAGCTGGAGGGAGGATTTCATCCCCTGGAAGCAGAGGCTTCAAGCAGCGCTCATCAATGAAAGAGTGAGAAAGCTCCCTTTACATTGTCTCTAGCCCTCCAGCAAGCCAGGAAAGACAAGGTTTGATTTTAAAAGTAAACATGTCAGAGTTTTAGCTCCTCTAAACCACCAGGCTGGCTTCACTTGGTAACCCACTGGAGACTTCTGACTATGCCTAAGCTTTGCACTGGGTTTGTACATTGGTTTAACACTAAAGTGTGAGTGAATCACACGGAAATGATAGGCCACAACTTAAAAAGAGGAGGAAAGAGTCCTGCCAAACAGGAATAATTGGCTGCATTTCTGCATAACAGCTCCACAAAAGCATCAACATGAATTTGACATTCTTATGGAAAACCACCTCTAGGTGGAAGTATTGACCCTGCAGACAGAGATGAGATCATAAATATCTATGTGGCAGAAGTGATGGCAACCTTTTTTAAAACTACTTCCTCCAATATTTTGGTCTTGAAACTGTAATTACATGAGGTGCCTTGAGATTTATATACCTGAGGGCAGGTTGGAAAGCTCACTGGAGCAAGGAATTTGTTTCTCTCTCCGCCTAGATCCAGAGACCACAGCTCAAACAAACTCTTCAAAGGTGCTGGACATTTGCCTTTGGTGAATGTAGCAGTGAAGGGTACTTTCTTGGTTTTAAACATGTGCTTACATGCACTCACCAGACTCCGTGCTTGCCATCTTGACTGTATTTTGAGCAATGTCATGGCCTGAACCTGGGGTTCCTTGCTTGTTCAGTGTAACTGAAAGTTTTGATTTTAAGGCAACAAAACAAGAACACCGCTGCTCTTCCCTTTCCCTCTTTGGATAACAAATTGCTCCTTATTTGAGTAGGTCATTTAAAGGATTAATCCTGTACTTCAAGTGCTACAGATTGTAACTAATGTGTAATATCAGGCACTGTCTCTATTACTGCCTTGTAGAGTGAAGTTGTGATTCATAAAGGATCAGAAATTATCCTTCTCAGACTAATTTCTGTGTAGATGCCAGAGTAAGATGGACTGTTTAGTTCACTTATCCAGATGACGGTGACACTTCCTTCTTTCTAACTCTCTAGACTCTTTGTTAGAAATTAGGAGGGCAATTTTCAAAAGGCGCAGAAATGCTGACTTCCACTGAATATTGACAGGAGTCAGATGCCCCATTTCCCCTTTGCACTCTAAAATAAACCATAAATCATTATGCTATCAGGAATGTTTAATTTTCTTTCTTTATTTGAATTTTCTCTTTCTGTTTTATTCTGGAACCTGCTGAGGGTTTCACTTGGATTCGGCCAATATTTTCCTCAGTGACTAAATGATAAAGAATAGAGCTGAACATTATTTTTTTCTGCAGGTAGGTTTTATTTACTGTCAAAACTATTGTTTGTATCGACTGACCATCTCTCACTGACCATTTGTCATGCAGGGGAGAGGCTGGAAGAGAGGTGGAACAGTTGCTGGTACGTCTTAGAGCTCTGTGGTCACAGCTCGTACCTGCCTACAGAGACAGTGGTTCGCCAACACTTTCTACCTGAGTGAATTTGCTTGTGTTTCCCACCCATCTGATGAATGCCATAAATGCTATGTTACTGGACACCCTAAGATGTATCCTCATTGATAACCACTGGTAGCTCTGTTGCTCACTGCCTGCAATACGCCTCTGAATCAGAGAGCAAGGTTAAGCTGAAAGCAGTGTTAAACTGAAAGCAAGGTACTGATAGAATAACTTTGGATCTGATTTCATGGCTAACCAGAAAAGCTTGTGCCTAATGCTTCGTCTATCTCGTGAGTCTCAAGGAAAGGCTCTGCCATTTGCGCAGCACCTAGGTGGTGTTTCCACCAGCACAGTATCTTCTCACTAGCCTCCAGTGAGGAATTGCCTAGTTTTCTCACCATCACCATCAAGTGATGCCTGGAAGCCATTGCATTTTGTCCTGGTAAAGAGTGCCAACAGCCAAGTCAATGAGAGTCATTTCTATTCACACTGGAATGTGACATTAATTAATTCAGGTGTAATGCAGTATAAGTAATTTGTTCTTAGAAGAGTGGTGGCCAAAAGAAGAAGAGAGAGAAGGCTAACGCAGCAAGCTGAAGCTGGCAGAGACTGGCTAGCTCTCCAAAGGAAAATTGCTGAACACAAAACAATATTTTGTAGCCATCTATAAAGAATAATACAACATATTTCTATGTATTTCACATCTTTGTATCTCTATCTATCCTTATGTATATTTGTACATAGGTAAATATATGTCTTTTGCTATATATTTCTATATATGAATTTACATATATATAAAGTTAATTTCCTTACTCAAGAGAAGCTCAGATGCATTATAAAGACTCAGCCATGTCATGAACACCTTTATACTTTCCATCATGATGCACCCAGCTGTGGTGGTGTGTGGACTGGACCAATAGTTTGAGAGGGGCAGAGAGATTGTGTTACTTGGCTGAGTTTAACACTCTCTGTCAGAAGACTCCAGGAAGGTTGACTGTTAGCGGACTCCAAATGCCAGCCTGTCCTAGTACACTTCTCCTGGAGACTGACCATTGGTCCTGTTAGAGCCAAATGTGGGCACCTTGTGAGAGACTGATCTGGGAAATCATATTTATCACCACTGCCGAATAGAAAATCAACACTTTTTTTTTCTAGATCCTCTTATTTTTGAGTAAAGAACTAGATGACCAGGAGAAAAGTAAGGTTCTTCCTAATAATGGGTTGAGAATGTACCCTTTCCTTCAAGCCGCAGTGACACAAGCCTGTACAGTACATTTTATAGAAAACGTATCATTTTCTCATAATCTTTTCAAATATTAAATACGAGGAAATGGCCTTTTGTTCACAGGGTAGCTCATGGATTGATTATATGTTCGTACAGGGTCAAAGTCTGATCCTATTTATACCACTGTAAACTACATGAATTGCTACATTCTTTATAAAGTGAATACCACTCTAATGTTAATCTTTGTTACCATTCTAATATTTGAACCAGTCACCACTGATTGCTTGGAGTTAGTCTAGAAATTCGACTCTTGCATTCTGCATTTTTTATCCAGTTATCTAAATGATCAAGAAAGGAACTCAAAGATGCAGTTGCACACTTGGGTTTGTGCTTTGGATTCTGGCATCTTTTTTGCACCCTTTCTTTATTAGGGAAGGAAAAAATCTAAATGGCAGAGCATACATCCTCCAAGCATTTCATTCCACCCACACAGTTCTTTTTCTTTAAAAGAGTGGCTTATTCCCAACTGGAAAGGCAGCAGTCTAGCTAGAAGACAGGTTATGTTCAAGGGAGAAAGGAAGGAGGTAGCTGAATCATAGCAATTTAACTCTGGCAGGGTGGATGTAAATCCAGCCACTGGTTGCTGCTATCACAAGCATAGTATGATTTTGGATACAGGGAACAGCATATTGTTCTGGATAATGAAGGCCAGAGGTCAGAGCAGGCTGTGCATTTGCCTTTATTGCTTGCACTTCAGCAGGTGCAATATTCATTGCCTCTGCACTGTGCACAGCCATCTCTAGCATTACTAATGAAATGTCAAATCATATTTTTATTTACTTCTCTTCTTCATCGCCTGCAAATAACCACACTGACAACCCCCAAACTGATCATTTGGGGGTTTCTAAGATCGCCATCAGTAAAAGCCAGTTGTCAGTAAAGAGCACCACTATTGGGAAATAAACTACACAGGTTCATTTGAGGCTTTTCATAAAACAAATGTTGCAACAAAATTAATTTGTCCAGCATTAGTCATCACCCCTTCTGCATGTTAATACTGCTTCTTCTGGAAGAAACTGGATGTTAGGGGTTTTTTGGTTAAAAATATCCTCTGTTATACTCCGCAGTAGCAAAGGGCAGAAAAAACACACATCTCAGTGTGTTATATTAACATGCTTCACTGTCCTGCATGGATAAGTCATGCAGGCTGGTTTTGGTCACAGATGAGTTGCTATTGTTTTCCCGTGAGTGGCTACTTATACCTGCTGTCTTGTCAAAAGCTTCACTGCAATGGACAGGAGGATGGCTCTTTTTTTGCCTTGATTTGCTTCAGAACGAGGCAGCTTCCAAAGGAACATAAACATTTAAGAGGAACAATCTCTTAAGGAATGTGGTAGAGTCCCCATTGCTGGAGGTTTTCAAGATGCGACGGTGCGGGATGCTAGATAATTTTATCTAGGCTCCCTTTCCCTCAAAAGATTGGACCAGATTATCTTTCAAGGTCCCTCCCAACCTGGACTGTTCTGTAACTTCATGCTTCTGTCAATTGGTCAGATTGTACCTTTGCACCAAAAACCTTCCAGGAGAGGCAGTGTTTGGTGAGTTTTTCCCATGACGCGTGCAGTGCTAATGTAGGTGTGGGAACAGGTATGTGGAGGAGTCTCTCCTCAGCCTCCTTCCTTTCACTCATTTCTTCTGGAGTTTAGCTTCTGCTTTTTATGCTGTGAGGTTTTTAGGGAAGGGAGTGTGTTTTGATCACAGAGGGTTGCTCAGGAGGCAGAAATTGTTGTCGTAAGGCTCTTGATTACTCCTGAGGAGCACTAGGTTTGTGCTGCCCACACATGGCAGGGAACTCACCAGGATTCATCTCCAACAGCTCAGAGACAGACATCTTCCCCACATCCAAACGGCTTCCTATCTACTTGCAGCTGCAAACAGATATGTTGCTGCTTTTGTCATTGTTTAGCCCCTGAATGTAAATTTTCCAACAGACTGATGACAAAGGGTGGTATTTCAGGCTCGTTTCTTTTGCAGATACTGGACGTGAGAAAGGCAATGTTTTCTCCAAGGAGGCGAGCAATCTGTCTGTACCTACAGGTGTCTGATTTCAATTAATTAATCACAAGTACATGTTAGAAACGTGCCAAGCACTCTCTGATCAGAGAAGCTCCCAGTCAAAGGGCAGATATGTAGAGAGAATTTAGAGAAAAGCTTGGGATCATGTTATCCTTTGTAGAGTAGGTATTGCAAGAACAAACGCGTAACACTTTGATCTGCTTTTTGGGGCGAGGATATTTTAGGAAGCCTACAGAGAATGTCCACTAGGATTACAGAAGTACTTCATATTTTCTGATGAAGAGAAGGTTCAGCTTCCCAGCTTTTTCTTCAACACTTGTTGCTTTTCCAACATGCCAGTGCAGCTCCTGCTCCGAATTCATGTGGTATGGAATAGGGAAGCGGCAACTTTCTGTAAAGGTGTGCTGAGGAGAGTTCACCGGAGTTATGTTTCTAAGTGTATCAAGCTTTTGAATCAAGTACCAATTTCTCAGAGAAGTTTAGATGTATCTGTAATGTTTTTATCCTATGCGAGAACTTGCAAAACATGAGAGCTGTTGGACATTTACATTCCCCTGGTCTTTCAGTTTCTCTGTCCTGGAAATAGCCTTCTGTTAGGTGGACACTTGAGAAAGAGGAAGAAAAACTTCGATTAGTGACCCACTCTATTGTCACTGACTGGAAAGAAATTATTTGAGACTTGCCTACAGCTCCTGCTCAGAAGAAGTGTGTTTTCTTCTTTGAGCAGAATGCATCAGCCTGATATTAGATCATTTTAAATTTAATCCTGTGAGGGCTTTAAAGATTTATGTACATTATCTGTATGTCCTTTTGGGTGCAGAATTTCATAATCATTGACATAAACTGCCTTCACAATCACTGTGCTGTTCCTCAGCATTGCAGAGGTGTTTCATCAGCTCTGACTTGTCCTCTGGCATATCACAGGTTTATTTAAGATGAGACTTATCTGCAGTAGAGACTTAAGTACTTATGCCTCAGTGCAGACTGATAACTGTCCACTGTAGGATCTGAGCACGTGTCCTGGAAAGTTATAAGCAATAGCAAAACTCTTCACAAACCCCATGGGATTCTTTCTTCTGAATGTGGCGAGTCTTCTTAGAAGGAGGATTGGAAAAGATCATGGTGTGCTTTTCAGAGAGAAAGATGTGACAATGACGTGATACTCAGCAAGTTGAAATTTCTATGGAAACGTGACACCTAAAGCACCTTCCATGGTTCTTTAAGAAAATTTTCATCCAATGATGTTACTTATCATTAGACAGCTAAATAATATTCGGGGCTGGATCCTAGCAGGTTGCTGAATTAGTGTTATTAAGAAAGAACATAGTATGAAACAGTAACACAACTGTCAAACTGTTACTTACTGCGGAAGCTGCTGAGTATGTGTGCCCAGATTAAGCCAAAATGAGGATCCTCTTTGTACCGACCTTAGGGCGTTATTGATTGACCACAGCTGACCTATTAATTCACACTGACAACCAGCATCAGTGTCTCAATGTCTGCAATGTGCTTGCTCCCCTTGGAGAGGTATTTTGCCTAAAGCAAGACCTTAATTTCTCCAAATTAAAAGTTTCATATCCTACATGTCCCACAGATGGAAAATGAAACAGGATCATAAATATTAGTCTTGATCTTTTTGTGACAAAAATACCAAATTTTGAAGTTGGTTTTTTCAGTAATCAGAGGAGCATAATGAATTTCAAAATCTCAGCTTAAAGGGAACATCAGTGTTTGAGGCCAGACTTAACAAAAAAGCTGAGCTTCTGGTGATCTCAGAAAGATCAAAAATGAAATTTTCTTCTTCTCCAAGTGCTCATAAGCAGCTCCCTTCCTAATATATGAGTTTACCAAATTTCAACACTCTAGCATCGTGGGAATGTGGAAATCAACTGTATCAGTCATTCACCCTGATGCATACATCTGTGCTATCTTAGACTTCATTTCTCCAGTGACCAAACTCTGGTGGCTCAAAGGTTTGCTTGCTGTGTGGGAAATATGATGAAAATCAATATTACAGTTATAGTTCAATGCATTATGTGATACTAAGGACTTCATTACAGAGGGTCTCTTCCCCAGGAAAAAAACCCCACAACTTTTCTTTTGTGCTTTCCCTAAAGGAGAGTCCAGTGGGAACAGCTGCTAAAATTGTTTATCCACCAGCTGACTGGTCATATGATTTCATAGAGACCTGCTATTATTTACATGCAGCGTGCTCTTGCTTTCTTTCTCCATGCTCTGGGTTATGCACATCTGACATCAGTACTGCAGCTGTATTATACTGACTGCTTTTTATTCTGAGGCTCACTTCTAATTACTCAAGAAGAAAAAAAATATGTCTGCCATGTATTTTGGAGAAGGAGAAAGGCCACAGTACTACACCAGCTCCAGCAAGGCTATACCTTCTGTTCAGGCCCCCCGTGCTCTCATCAATGGCAGACTGCTCATTGTATTTTGTTGCCTGTCAAATTAACACAACTCTTTATTCCTAAAACCCAAAGATCTCAAGCCTTTCCACATACTGTGTCTAGTTACGGCTGGACACATTAACCTTAAGGTTGCCCATTTTGGATGGACCTGAGATGTATATCTCTTCAGTAGCTTGAGCGAAAGAGACCCTAGAGCAATGGCCAGGGTAGATTGCATGGATGTGTGGTGGCTGAAGATGGTTGCCCTTCTTACTTGAGGGTCATGAAGTACAGTAATACTGGGTCTGTCGGGATGTGTGAGGCAGGCAAGACATTGGCATATTGACCACCCCAAGAAGAGGTGCAAACAGAGCTTTCCAGAACCTAAAGGGGAGACACGAACACATAATATTGACAGTGAAAATTGACACAAGGTTTTTGGTGCCTTTAGCTAGAACCTCTGGGAAGTTTCGGAAGCAAGCTTGGCCTGTGCTAAGGCACAAAGCTGGATAGTAGAGAAAGGAGGAAGATTGATATTTGCTGGTACCATTTCTATTCTGGTCCTTACAGGGGTGATTTACCCTCTTTCTTATCATGAATGACAGAAGTAGTCAGGAATGCATAGCTTGTCCTGTAGTATGATATTGACCGCCTGATGGGTTGAATTATGGGGGAATGCCTACTGTCTCCTCCAGAGCACACTGCAAGGGCCATTGCATGTGGTTCATGCTGGGCTCGATGCATCACCGGGCTGTTCTACAAGGGCAGCTACGGTGTCCCTCTGAAAGGCAGTGTGCCCTGTGCCTGTGCTCTGCTATTCGATATCCCTTCCTTCTTTCCTCTGGGAACAGCTTCACAGCCTGTCACAAGGGTGACCAAGGGGAAATCAGATGAATCACTAAAAAGACCTCTGACTTCTTGAAAAGAAACGTTTTAAAAAGACCGAGCCGTGAAGCAGCAGCACCCTCTGCATTCAAAGCAGAGTTCAGCCATTAACAGTTCAAGATGCCCCTGCAAGGCAAACACACCACTGTTTCCTCCGTACTTCACAAGTGAGGAAACTGCAGCATAAGTGGCATAGCTGAAGTTTCCAGCTAGGTGAATGTCCAAGAAAGAATTAGCATTTATGCTCCATAACTGCCAAAACTGGTGTTTGCACTTCAAGGCAACAATTCCTCCAAGGTCTTGTGTTGCAGATTGAACAAAACTAATGCAACTTTAATAATGTGTATGCGTATTTTATGCCTCCACCAGAAGGACATGGATTCCTTAGGCTATATGATTTTCACATCTAGTCGAGAGCAGTGCAGATGTAATGCAAGGAGATGGTCATGTCACAAAATCTGTAACAGAGGAGATTTTCCCTTGCTCTGCATGTGATTTCTTTATTAACATGAAGTCTTTGTTTTTGGGGTGGGAATGGGAGGTTTTCTAATTTACCTGGATTCAAATTCCCTGAGCTAAAAGAAATGTTCATTTTGCTGCCGTGCTAGTTTGTTCCATTTTTATATCAGAGGTCCTCACTGCAGAACAGATTGCTTTTTTTGCCTGAAATATGACAGTCCTTCCTGCTCTGTAACTGTAAGTAAATATGTTCACAATGGGCTGTTTTTTTCCTGTCTTGAGTGGGGCATCAAGAGGAACTTACATATCTTATTTTTATCTTCACAGATTAATGTAGCTGGGGATTTTTTTGGGGGGGGGAGTAGCTTTTTCCTCTTCAATGCAGGGAGAGGGTTAGCTACCTAAGAGTCTGTATACTTCAGTACATAAGAGGATGCACCCTGCTTCCCGTTGCCGGTGTCAGACATGCTTAACACTGCATAAATCTCTCTGTGCAGCAGCTAGAGTGATATCAATGCATGTTGTAAAAATTGGGGAGTTGCCTTTAAATTCAGGATACAAGTTTCCAAATACAGTTTTCTGGAAAAACACCATCAGAGTTGGCACTGGTGCTCTGGTGGATAGCTGTATTTGAAACGGCACATATAGTAGAGTTCCAGAGCCATGGTTTCTACCTAGATACAGAGGATGAGATTTCCAAAATAGAGCCCTCAGTGATGCCAAGGGTAGGGCAGCAGGGAGTAAGTTACCCTTCACCAGGCTGTCAGCCTGCCGGCTGGGGTGGAATCGCTCTGTAGAGCAGGAATACGTGCAGAGAAGAAATCTTCCTCTTCGTGGCTCAGAGGTAGAGATATGGGCCATCTAGTGGAGAGAGAATTCAATAGCTGAAGAAAAGTCCCATTTCTGGTCTCCGCCCTCCCCCTTAAAGCCTCTGCAGCACAAAAGTGACAGGTAAATAATTCCTAAATTTCAGAAAGCAACAGCAAAAGTCAGGTCAATGTAAAACATCCAGCAGTACTAATGTTAATGATGCTTAGACTGCACTGGTATCAGGAGACCTTTGGAGAAATAATTAACTGGTTTTGTTCCTTTGCTTCAGACAAAATGTCCCGCCAATCTGAAAATGAATCCAAACTATTATGTGCACCTTCTCAATAGCTCTATGTCACATTACTTCAGTAAACTATTCAACTGCATTTACTCCATACCTTAGAATATCAGCTTAATTTATAAGTTCTGTTTCATATGTTCATACGTTTGAGTTTGTGGGGAGTTATCTGTATGGGTCGTTGGGAACTGACACACATCACAAAGAATTGCATTGTTTTTATTGAAGTCTGATTTTTTTTTCTTTAAGGCTGAAGGTACCATAAGACTGCTCTATGCTAAATATCATGAGTTCATTTTCAATTCCTAAAATAGCTTCTCCCCATCCCCCCTCAATTTGATGAGTGCTTTTATAATAAACTCATTGAAAAGTTGTTCCAAAAGGCAGTGCTTTCAGAGGAACAGTACTCAGTCTCATGTAACAAAGATCTATATTAAGATCCATAGATTGAATCTAGATAAAATGCAGTCACCGCAACTGCTGACAGCAAGATCCCCCCCTACCTTGCTGTACTGAGACACCCATTGCAGATGAATCCATGTCCCAATGGTATTGCCTTGAGTGCAGGATTATGGGAGAAATACCACTACTGTGAGAGAGGGAAGGAGACACTCCAGGTGCCACATGGAAGAAAAGATCCACCAAAGTTTATTTGTGTGAATAACTATTCTTTTCCCTTCAGTTGCGGTGATCATTGAGATGCTTCATGGGCTTTCATGGCTATGTCCTGCTATCAGAATATAGGGCTGGCTTTGGCCACAGGCTGAGGTTGTTGCCTTGAAAAGAGACAGCTATGGCTTTGCTTCCAGAGTCAAAACAGCCTCACAGTGTGCATCGCTCCACCTCCATCACCCTTCTTCATCCCTGCTGCTGGGCAGGAAGCTGAGCAGCACCTCTGGACTGTAATGGGAGCCATAGACCAGGAGCTAGTGTTGCCTGGAGATGTTGAGAACCCATCATCAAGAGACGGCAAAGCCCTGGCAATCTGGATGCTGGGCCAAGGAGGGGCTTTCCTTGGACTTCTAGGGGAATAACTCCACTCAAAAAGGGTGGTGGGAGACATCAGAGTTGATGTCATCATCCCTGAAAGTCTAAAATATCTTTTTTTTTTTGTGTGCTACTAAGGGTCTACTAGGGTGTATGGGCATCCTGCACCATGGGTCAGCCTCACCTGAGCAGGTCTGACATTCCAGCCTTGCAGCAAGGGTGTGCCGTCTAGCAAAACTGGGGCCAATCACCTTGGAGAAATGGATAGAACAAGATGGAGGAAGATGTTTACAGATTTTAGAATTCATGAATGCATCAGGTGGTGCTGCCCTTTCCAAATAAAAGTGTTGCCTGACTCTTGTTTTCAACAAACACTGAAGCCATACAGGATGTGAATTTGGCCCGCAAGCATTACGCAATGGCTATGACATGGGCAAAATCTACCACAAGCCATCTGGTGGCCAGATGAGACTTGATTAAGCATGCCTAAACCTGCCAACAAGCCCAACTGCAAATTTTACTTTTTGATTGCAAATTTTCCTCCTGCAGTATTTGATTCTTAGGGCAATCAAAACGTGTGTCATCTCACGGACTGCAATCCACTTACCTAAATTTCAGCTCATTTTTTGTGTGTTTCTGGAACCTAAGTATCTCACTCAGCATCTGATGCCGTGATTTTCTGCTGCGGTGAGATAGATCCCTGTAGGACTGACCACACAGATTTTAAACCTGTCACTTGCATTGCTGCTGCCACCATGAGACTCACACCTCTGACAGACTAACATCTTTTTCTAGAGGTCAGACCACGTGTCGGAGTTACTCATGCTGGAGCTCCTGTGAGAAAATAACACCTTTTCCCTCCTAGCCGCGTTGGCAATGTTTATGATTCGGACCAGGTACATGTTGTTTATTATAGCACGATGTGTCACCCCCTCACTGCCGCTTCTCATGGGGTGCTCTGGGACCGGGTCTCCTTGCCAGTGAGCAGCAGAGGGGTGCAGGTTCACGCGGGGCCCCTCTGTGGCAGGGATGCCCTGGGGGTCCTCTCCTTGATCTCCTCCTTGCTCTCCTCCTTGGGGACAGCTCGATGGGCACAGAGCCAGCCATGATCAGCGTTCAGGCATGACTTCTCCATCAGAAACACCAACTGCCTGGACCTCAGGAAGCTTTTGAAAGCATCCTTCAAAACACCAGAAAGGAGGCAGAAGATGTTCTTTCACCTTTCAGCTGTTGCCAAAGCTGTGTAATAAAATATGGCCTCCCAGCATGGAGGCAGGGGATGGTGGCACTGCCACAGCAGCTATCAGACCTGTGGGGAGCCTCTCGCTGCAGGACGGGCCCCACCGAGCAGGTGCTGGTGGGCAGCTCTGAAGCTTGCCGAGGTTTGGTGGCCCCTCTGGGTCTCGGGGTGCTGCTGGGCCCTGGGCAGCCTATGTGCCCCTCAATGTGCACTCGTGGCCCCAGCCTACTACCTCTGTTACCCCATTTATGTGAATACTACCATTGTTCTCACTTAACAAGGGAGGCCTGGCCTGAGTTTAGTTATTATAACTCTGGTTCCTATTTTTATTTTTTTTACCGGCATTTCTTGACATGCTCAGAGAGGCAGGAAAGCCATCTCTTGGCTTTGCATTAAGCCCAAGCCTCTCTCCTCAGGTTTTGTTTTGGTTTGGTTTTTTTCAAGAATTTTTTTCCTTTTTCCCCCCCATTCTCTCAGCCTGCATGCTTTAGCCAGCACAAAAATAAAATTGTTGTTGTATTTACCAAGCTGCTGAGATGCCATGTTAAAATACCAGCCCAATAAACTCATTGGGGGGGGGGGGGGTATTCTAATTATGCTGGCACAAGCATAATTTAATTCAGATTGCTATAACAACAACCAGTGTCCATGCTCTCTGTAATCACGTTAAGGCCTACACACGAAATAATTAGCATCTTTATATTTGGTAAATAGAGGTCCGCTCCAGGTCAGCCTCAATGAGGACACAGCATTGTTAGAAGCCAAGGCCTTTTAAAGCTTGCACAGAACAGGCATTTGTAAATAAAACTCCACTGAAAAAGACAAAAGGGGGGCTTGATTATCAAGGAAGCACCTCCACTTGCCTCTTACACAGTTTTTGTTCCTCGGTCTGAAGAAACATAATAATTCATTTATTCAAGCACGAGGAATCAAAGGAAACAGCGTACACAATAGACACTATTTGCTCAGTTTCTTTAGCACAGTCAAGCTTGGTCTCGCAGGCTTCTCAAAAGCCAAGGGTGTATTCCTGCAGTCCCAAACCTGACAGAATGCTGGGGTGTTTGTTTGTTTATTAGACATTTCTACAGTCCTTTGACTTGGGACAGATTTGCCAGAATTTCAGAGTGGTTCAGAGGAGTTGGAGGACAAATCCAGAAGAAAGCCAGGAGTGAGAGGCCTTTGCTCCAAAGCATCCCAGTCACTTCTGCAAAGGTCTTTGTTTCTTACATTTACATAAATAGCATCCCAATAGTTTGAAACTTGTGGAGATTTTTAGTTTAGCTGAACATAAGATAATATGACAAAGGTAGGTATGCTACCAAATGATATGGGGAAAGTGCATGCATGACTTGTTTTCTTTATTCAGAGACAAATGATGATTTCCAGTTAAAAATGACCCTGCTTTATAATTGCATTTTCACAAAATGAAGTCACTGTGTTTGACTTTTATGTTTTTTTGTAACAGTGCCACAAAAATCCTTATGCTTCTAGACTGTTTCTAAAATTGAGATAGCATCTCAAGTATTTTTATCTTGCAGTTTTGATAAGCAGAAAATGTTGGTTAATAATTTTAATAAAGTGTCAACGATTAAATTGCTTGAAATTCTCTGGGAGCTCCCACAGAAATCTACATTTAATTCCACGGGACACGATACTGAAATTTCAGCCATTTCTCATCAGTCTGCTGTGCATATCTGTTTCAGTGCAACAAGGTTGGTCTGCTCCATCAAATTGAGAGACAGCTCATTCAGTCAGAGGGAGTCATCATATACATATATTAACATCAGAACCCTGTAGATCAGCCTGGCATGTGAATATTTTTGACTCCAGAGCTTAGGATATTCCAACAGTGTTTATTATGCGTTTCTCTGGATCATGGAAAAAGCTGTTTTGCTTGGAAGAACAAGTACACTTCTCCCCGCAGAGACTCTCTCCTTTTCCATTGCTGTGCTCCTGAAGCAGCTATTTCTCAGGAAATTTCAAGCATGTTACCCTTTCACTTAGGTCTTCACACTCCTCTTTTTTATTTTTTATTTTTTTTAAGTTGATTTTGTTAATCTCCAGCCTGTTTTGCTTGGCCGTTTCACTCCAAATGTAATATTGAATGCAATCAGAGAGGATGCATGATAGCCAGGAAGAGCTTACTTATTCTGGGGGTGCTTTTTTCTGTAGAATAACATTAATAAACCACCCCATGAAACTGCCTGCCTAACTAATACTCGTTTACTTAGAACATGTTTTCTGGGCTGTTTTCTGAAAATTTATGAAAGTTGTTAGACAAAAGTGAATTTTTGAAAATGTATATAACAGAATCATTTAGGGCATTTCAAATCAAGATCAGACAGTTCTTTAACAAAACTAGAAAATGTTCAAATTATCCTTTCAAATAATTACTCATAAAAATAACTAAAAAAGCATTCAAAAAACCCCCCTAAATTGTGGAAGGTTGTTGTTTTTTGGTTGCTTGGGGTTTTTGTGTGGTTTTCTTTTTGTGTTTTTCTTTTCTAAACTTATGTTATCTCAATTTCTTTTGGAAGCCAGAAGGTACCCAAACACTTGCTTTTTGCGTTCACAGACAAAATTATTTTCCTGATTTTTTTTTTGCTTTGCTACGTTAAAAAAAAAAGCTATTCAGGCAGCTTTACATTTACTCAGCTGCTTTGAAGTTTTCTTTCCTACACTCACATGTGCACGCTCACGCAGGTATTGATGCTTTTCTGCTCCTGGTCTTTTTTAACAGCCATCAACCAGAAAACCCCTTGTAGGTCCCGGCTGCTGCCACCAGAGGTCAGGGCAGCTGCCGTGAGTGTGGACGGGGCGAGGGGAGATACGGTGGTGGCAGTTTTGGCAGAACGATGCCTTTCAACACACGCAGCCAGAAAATTCCCTTTGCGAATTATATCCACCTCCAAGTCTTAAATGTGATCGGGGCTTTCTCAAACCCTGCTCTGAAGCAGGCATGCTTAAACAGCAGCCCGTATGTTATGGAATTTCAGTAAAAACCCCAGACAAAACACACACGGTGGGCTTGAGCGGGTTACATGCTGGGGCACTCCTGTAGTCACGCAAGTCAGGTTTTGAAGTTTCGGCTGTACGTATGGTTCTTTACATTTTCTGCCTCTCTGAAGTAGAAAGTTTCAAGGCCTATGCCTAGTGAAATATATTTATCAATAGCAAATATTACATGAATTGTGCTATTTTCCCTCAATGGCGTTTGTGTTTGGAGTGATTTGTATCATTTACACTGACAAACTAAGTAGGAGATAGATTTTTCCCTTTATTTGAAACTTTCCTACTTGTGTGACATTTCAGAGTCTTTTTCCTGATCTCTAGCCCTGCAGAGAAGACCCTGCGTCCTTGGGGCTGCTGACGGCAGCAACAAAGGCTCTGTGGCACTGTCATAGAATCACATTGGCATAGGCTGGAAGGGGCCTTAGAGATCATCTAATCAAACCTCCCTGTCTGCTTTCACATCCATAGGGTGTGCAGATCAAGTAATCCTGGAAGAGTTAAACTAGAATTAAACTCACCCCCGCCTAAACCCTTTGCTTACCACTTGCTTCCAACATCCTGCTCTGCACGTTTGGTGATTTACACACATCGTCTGGAGGTTGGGATGAGCCAAATCTGAAAAGCAGATGTTGTGGAAGAGAGGCTATCCCAGGGGAACTACTATAAAGCTTCCTATAGGCATCACTTTGCAATTTTTCAGGAATGCAGTCAAATCTGTTCATTAGGCACTCTGTAGTGTGGTCAGGACTACCTATTAACTCATGCACTCTTTGCTGTCCTTTCAATTCTCTGCTATATAATAACAAGAGATCCTGTTCTTATTATTTGTACTGTACCATGCCTGAAGCTCACAATTCAGTTCGAGGTCACAACTAGCTAGGACTTTTTTTGGTGTAATGCAAATGTGTCACAGTTTGCAGGTTTATTGAAGCCAAAGTCTTTTGTCAGCACAGCATGCTGCGGTGTCATCCAGGTTTCAGCGGGAAGGGATGTACCATGCATCGGGCTCCCCCGGCTCCAGTGCCTGGGGCAAGAGGAGATTTCCTGGGAGCAGGCATCCAGCATTTCAGCTGCAAAGCAGAGGTGTTCCGTTCTGAAAACAACCGTAGTGAAAGACGTCCATTTCACAGCTAAATGCTCGGGAGGCTTGGTTTGGCTCCAAGTGAGAATGTGAGCAAATCTGGAGAGCTGTCATGTCCTTATTCTGTCCCCATCTCTCTTTAGAGCCTGCTACACCAGGAGCAGTGCAGAGAAAGGGCAAGCCCGCCTTCTCTGCCATACTAGCGACCTGAGGCAGCACAACCAAAGAGTAGGAGAGCAGCAGTTACTCCCGGTGAGCACTGCATGGCTGTTCCCTATGCGGCGAAGCGGCACAATTTCTGCTGCTGAACTGCTCCGTGTGCTGCTGTGAAAAGCTGTTTGCAGCTCTCCTTACACAAAAAAAATGGGAAACAGACTGTGGGAGGATCCCCTTTGCCTTCTCCCTTCCTGTAACCCTTAAAACTGAGGGCAGCAATGGCTGAAGTAGTTTACCACACTTCTGCAAAAAGGAGGAATACAAATTACATGTATTTGTCTTGTCAGAAAACAGTCTGGCAGCCTTAGCCTGCCAGCTTAGACTTTAGTAACTGTGTTCTGTATTATTCATTGCTGATCTGCTTTCAGAAATATCTGGAATAATGCTGTGATTGTTCTGAATCTTACTGCCCCTCTATTAATAATATTTTTCCCTGAATGACTACAATAAGAATTTCAGAAAAAAAAATAATTGTGGAGAATTTTTCCTTCTGCTTCTTTTGCTTAATTTGCCATTTGAAGAAGTTTCTTTTCAATTACTGAAAGTTACAGTCGTGTATATGTTCTAAGGAGGGATTTGTCTATCTTTTTTTCTTATATAGCATCTATATAGTACTACTGAAACACTTTATTTCAACCTATCCCCAGGTCTCACAGTGTTCCGCAGGCAACTCAAGAAAAATCAGGCAAGAAAACTTTGCCAGGCTCATTTCACAGATGCCTCGTTATTTTTCTGTTCCAACAATTAAAGACAAAACTGCTCGCTCTTCTCACAACAGTTCACTCTTTGCCACTAGCTGTCACACTGCCACTAGCTGTCACACTGCCTTCAGCTCAACAGCCCTATTGCCACCAAGACCTCCACGCAGGAAACTCATAGCCATCCTCTGCTTGTTTTCCCAGCTTCCCTCTGGAGTCTGTCAGTAGGAAGGGCAGGACACAGTGCAATCCTTGCAGAGGGAGACCTACGTGTGCCACGTAATTTGTCCCCAGTGTAGGACGCAGCAGTGTCGGAGCCCTGGGCGATGCGGGAGCGCAGCCTGTCGGGAAGCGCAGCGGCACACGGATTTCTCCAGCTTGTCTCTCTCCTGCTTGCATAGGTGGAGCTTATCCTTTTATAAAGCAAGAAGGGGATTTTTCTTTTCCGTCCTGTGCAAACCGTGCAGGAGGGCACATGACAAAAGGACACGTTGCCCACCCTCCCCCACTTCCTCGCCTGCCACAGTCTTGAGGTGTCTTCTCCTCGGTAATTAGGTTAAGTAGCTCTTGTGGAATGAGCTAAGAGGAGATACAGAGCTGGAGCCTGGAGACACCTAAGGTCGGTTAAGGTTATTAGGCTCCCGCAGCACTGCTGCAGGAGGAATGCTTCCCTCGCATTTTTACCCTTTCAGCAAATCCTTGTGGCAAAGAGCTTGCCTTTAAAGACAGAAGCATTTGTGTTAGAAGAGAAAGAGCTAGAAAGCTGCTTTCAGCAATCAGCAGACTCTCTTTCTTACTCAAATGAGAAAGCAGTGTTTCCCTGCAGGTCCTGTTCTGGCTTTCCTGCCTTTCCTGCCTGATGTAGCTCCTTGCCTTTAATTTATGTGTTGGCAAGTGTGCCTTACTGCTGTTTCAAAACAAAATCTCTTTACAATACATATGTGTGTGTATATGCACATATACACATGCACTTCAGTAGCTCATTGCTTGCTCCTAGCACGTATATATGGAATAGTTCCAAAAGACAGGCATTCCTCTCTCCAGAAAAGACCTTCGAAAAAACTTATTTTAGATGGTACTGATCTCAATTTTTAATCAAGGAGACAACGGGGAGCTCTGAGCAGAAATTGCTGCTAATGTGGCACTCACTGATGTGCTTGGATGTGTATTTTCTCAGCATCAGGATGTTTGTTCTCAGCTGAACTGGGAAACTCTAAAAGAAACTGGTGGGTGCATCAAGCTCCAGAAGCAAAGCCCCTGGCAATTTCTTTCACTTGTAGTGGGATGAACAATTTACCTTCCCTTCAGTAACCCTCTTCAGGTTTTGAGTCAGACGCCTGAGTGATAAGCTGGTTCCCAGAGACAGCCAAGGCAGTGTGAGAGAAGGCATTACAGAATTGCGAAACCAGAATAAAATGACATCCAATAATTTCAACCCTTTCCTCATCCCACAGCCTGCTTCCAAGCAGGACATTCACACAGAGCCTTCCATCTGTCTGAAGGGGGACACATTTGCTCTGGCTGGAAATGTATTCCCAAGAAGTCGAGAAATTCTTGCCAGTTGTTAATCTGAGATCTACAGGGTCCTACAATAGAGCCAGTGAAAGGACCCAGTCCCAGCATTTGTACTGAGAGCATGGTCGCTGCTGGACTAGAATCCAGAGCTTAGTGAGAGCAAAATCCTGCGGCAGAAAAGGCTGGTATGCCTTAAGGGCACCTCATAAAATACCCTGACACATTCTACAGCTGAGCAATGAGCTGAAACAACATTATAGCAGGACTTGAGAGTTTCCATGCTGGCACCTCTGCCTTTGCATTTTGACCACTAAATGAAATTAAAAGTTCATGCACAGATTTCAATGATGAAGCCAACCACCTTGTTTTGAGGAGGCTGCAGTGAATTAGGTCAGCAGAGAGAGAAGGTAATATGAAGAGAGAGGCTTAAGAGTTAGTTAAGTGAACAAGGAACTTAAAAAAAGGAAGGTTATGGGAGGTTGGTGTTTACATGGAAATAGTTCCTGACTACTGCTGCAGCACCACGCTTAAGGCTGTACCTTCAGGAAAGTCAACCTCAGCTGGCACCGTTTGTGCAACCACATCAAGCCTCCCCTTTCGTCAAAAACTTGGGACTGCCCAGCCAAGGGCATTTTGTAGTAGATGTGCAATGGAGTTGGCAAGGGGAATACAGAGCTGTGTGATGGGGAGGCTCGGCTGGGGCGAGGGTGGCTTTGCTAAGTCTGACAGCATTCAAGAGGTGGCTGTGGGAAGGTGTTTTCTTGACTGCAGATATTGAGCAATTTTGTCACACTGGCACAGCTCGGTATCTGCGTGAATAGATTTAAAAATTTTGCTGTACAAGCATGTGTTTATCAGCAGAGCACTGGGAAGAAAGAATGGGTACAACACGCTACTCCATGGAGAGTGAAGTTCTTGTATTTCATTGAAAGTTACAGCCTGTAAATGCATCAGTTGGTTTCCATTTCAAGTCTTTTAAAAAACCAGTATCCTTTAGCTTTCTGAATATCTGAGAAATCAACATTAGATGAAAAGTCACTGCACACTTGAGTTAAAAGTCATAAAGGTGAAAGCACATGGGCAAGCAGGAGGATAAACAATGAGAAGTGGGCAATGAAAGTGAAAGAGTGAAGGGATGAGGAAAAGGGTAAAAGATAGGTCAAGTGTTGGAGCTGGTTCCATAACAAAACTCCAGTTTCTGGAATAGTGAACTAATACTGAGGTCTTCAGCTCCTTGGGAGCTTCTGTTTCTCTTTGTTTGGAAACATTTAGATAGCAGTGGGATAGTCATGAAAATGTTTATAAATCCAGAGCCTCATAAATCTGCAGGAGATGTAAATCATTTGTCATCTGCTATTCGCTAGTCTCTTATAAAAATGTCAATCATCCAAGCAGGGTTTGGCTAGGGTAGCCAAATTTAAATAGAAAATACTGAATAGGGGCTAAATCAGGAACTGACAGCCACGACAATCTGCTCTCCTTGAACACAGGCTTTTTCTTAAGAGAGGCCAGAGTGACCTAACGTATGTGCATTAGAGATCTCCATGATACAGGCAAGAGGATTCTCTTCACTTCAGTCCAGTTTACCATACCTTGCAGTCTGTCTGGTGCTGATGCCTTGGCTTGCTGCTGCTTCGGCCCCTTTCCTTGAAGTGCACCTGGACAATGGCAAAATGGTCCTTAGGGAGAAAAAAACCAGCGGTTCCCTAATCTCATGGGTGAAAACAGAGTGATACAACATGCTCCCCTCTTTCCCCTCTGCCTTTGTCTCTCATGTAATGCTTTTTACAGCAACTGTCCCTTGGAAAAAAAAAAAAGGAAAACATCATGTTTTCCTCCCTGCCAGTGTTTGAAGCCAGTGACAAAGCCAGGGCACCACTCTGCTTGGGGCACAGGGAGCTTGGTCAGCCCCATCCCAGCACAGGGCAGATCATGCCAGACTGGCACCTCTGCAGGGCCACGGGGCTCAGCCACCCCTCGTATTTGTGCTCGTGTGTGGCAGTCATACACCATGTTGCAATGCCACGGGTCTGGCTGGAGAGTGCTCGGGCACATCCTGTATCCCTCAGGGCTCTTGCAGTCCAGGACAGGGTGTGGGGAGGTCGTCAGTGTGGGTCAAAGAAAGTCTTGTTAGCTGAAATAGGAAAAATATTTTATTTTTTTTCTCTCAGAGCAGTGCTAGGATTTGCTAGTCTGCAAACATCCTAAAGGAACAGGAGGTCAGCATGGCACTTGCTGTACTTTCTCTCTACTTTTTACGTGCGATCTTCTTAACAAAAATGCAGGTGCTGTCTCCAATGGTCCTGCCACTGTTTGGCATCAGGAATCCCATTTTTGACTGATTCAGTTATACGCTGTGGTTTACCCAGCTTTTATGAGGCTGGGCATGGCTGGAGCATAGGGTGGAACATCTCAGGAGCCCTTTTGGTTTATTATGGTCAAAGTGTAGGATCTTATTTCACAACTTAATGCAGAGTCCCCTGTCATCACTTTCAACAATACTTGCAAATCCCTGCATCCTCATACAGTCAAGCTAAATTTACATTACAATATTACACCATGGAAGTATACTAGTAGTAACTGCTGTTAAATGAGGCAGAAACATTTTAAGAAAATGATTTTTTTTGTGGAGAACAAACTAAAACCAATCAAACAAAAAACC
>NW_009696270.1:0-12450 GCF_000703405.1 Apaloderma vittatum | reverse complement strand
GATTTTAGGTGGCCTAGGAACATAATATGGAGGAATGCTTTCAATAATAAGATGACAGACAGGTTCACCTGTGACAAAGCTATCCTCAATTCCTCAGCTGCAAACCCTCATAAGTTTAGGACTCTGAGGAGCAGCATGAGTTACCAGTGACTGGGTGATGCTTTCTATGCAAGGATAAAACATTGATAGACTTGTGTAAAGTACTGTGATAAAAAAATATGTTACACCAAAAAAAAACCCTACTAAACACTTACTATCCTCCTACCTCCTCCAGTGGATATTTTCGAGAACCATTGCTGACAGGAAAACTCCAAACAGCTATTTTCATTTTGAGTTGATATTTTTTTCCCTCTAGATATCCAAAAAAGAGAACAAGTTATTCTTCTTTTGAGATAATTAGTTGTTTTTATCACCACACATCATCACTCAGGACCATGGTACGTTAGGCCTCGAGTGACCTAACACCAACAAGATGGACCAAGCTACAAAGGGCAACTGACTATGCAGTGACACCACAAGTGGTAAGAGGTTTTTAGAAGCTAAATTGCCTCATCCATACCAGGTTGGAGGAAGAGTTGAGTATTCTGGCTGGCCAATGGAGGAAGAACAACAACAGTCATCTTCTCTTGGAGGGCCTCTAGGAATGACAAAAATCAACCAATCAACAAAAGAAAACCCAAAGAAAGTTGTAGTTTTCCCTTCCTCAGTATCATCCTTGGACTTCTGCCTGAATCTTCCTAATCCGATTAACTCCTACTGGCACTCCAGGAAGGACTCACTCACATGCTGTCTGCCTTGCTGCTGACAAAGTTGTGAGATAAGATGTGAACCAATATACCTGAGAGATCACTTTGTTCCACTGCTATTTAATACTGTGAAAAAGCACCCTCGAATAATTCTTCTTATGTAAAGCATGGTGAAATAAATGTGCATTATTTGAAAAGCAATTTTTGAAGGAGGTTCTTCATGATAAAAGTAAAACTAGCCACTTGTGGATGTTCAAAAGCATGAAGGCAGACCACTTTCATTTGCCATTTTTGAGTGATCAGACCAGTGATAGATGCAGTGTTATTCACACAGGAGTCTAAGCCATATGGTCATAGGAAATAGGATCATCTTGTCTATCCCCCTACCTCAGCCAGGTTACAAAGTCATTCCTATCAGATAGCTCACTCACGGATTCTTAAAAAAGTGATGGTGAGTCTTCACATCTGTTTCAGGCAGCCTCTTTAAATCCTTCATGATCCCCACAGTTGCTTCACTAGTCAGAAAGGACAGGAAATTGTTTTCTCATGCCACAGAAGTTTTGGGGATGTGGAGGGCTGACTCCAGCCAAAGACAAAGCCAGCCACTCACTCACCTCCTCAGTGGGAAGGAGGGAGAATAGAAGAAACAAGAGTGAGAAAACATGTGGATTGAGGTAAAGACAGGTAGATCACTTATTGTTGCCTGCAATTACTGTTGCAGGCAAACCAGGCAGGGCTTGAGGAATTATTTTAATTTATTACCAATTAACATAAACATTTACTTGCTGATTCAGGTACTGGGAAACAAAGAAGATGAACATTTCAATATTTTGGGGAAAGTATTTCCCAGGCTCAGCTTCACTCTAGACACCTCTTCCCTTCCTGTTGTTACCTCTCCCCTTGTTATTGCTGCAGGTTGCATTCACTTTGGCAACGGGCTTGGTGTCGGTGCGCAATGGTTTATTTCTGACACTCCTTTCACAGAATCATAGAATGGGTTGGAAGGGACCTTTAAAGGTCATCTAGTCCAAACCCCCTACAGTGAGCAGAGACATCTTTAACTAGATTAGGTTGCACAGAGCCCCATCCAGCCTGACCTTGAATGCCTCCAAGGATGGACCCTCCACCACCTCTCTGGGAAACATATGCCAGTATTTCACAACCCTCTTCTCTATGTCCAGTCTAAATCTACCCTCTTTTTCTTTAAAACCATTGCCCTTTGTCCTGTTGCAACAGGCCAAAAAGATTGCTCCCATCTTTCTTAGTTTCCCTTTAAGTACTGAAAGGCTGTAATAAGATCTCCCTGGTTCCTCACTCTTTTCTACCCTCCTGTATGAGTCCTCCTTGCCTGAAGTCTCTTTGTGGGACCACCTGCTCTGGCACGGGTTATCCATGTACCACAGTTCCTTTGGTGAGGTGTTACCAGCTCTGCCCTGCAGTGTTTCCTACTCCTCTGGCCATGTTTTCCTTCTTTCAGCTTTTACCAACCTTTATTAAATGTGTTTTCACGGAAGCCTCACAGGCTCCCCTGGTCAGTTCAGAGATGCCGTTATCTTGTCTGAGGGTCTCAGCTGTGTCCTGCAGTGGGTCAGCTGGAGGTAACTTGTACCACAGGCAGCCCTAGCCTCTCTTCACAGAGACTGCCCCTGCAGCCCTGCCCCAGCCAACAGCTTGCTGCACACATCCAAGACAGGAGATTCCAACCATTCTTCACTCCATTTCCAAATGAAAGACTTTAATGTTTTTGCAGACAAGAAATCAGAAAGTGAGACTCACTTGTGCCCAAATTGTCAAGAGAAGGTTGGCTGCTCTCATGGTGCAGAGATGCTCGCCTATGTGTTTCAATTCTCAAGAAGTGTCTAAATGTGCAAACTACCTAAGCTCAGGGCCAAAAATAGTGGTGGAGACAGAAGTGGTTTTCTGCTTTTGACTATGGGTCGTCAAGGCTAGAATATCAAGGATTTTCAAACACAATCCAGGTCTTTTGGATAATTCTCATCCATTTCCCAACCAAGCAGGATTTTGGAAGAATCTCCATAGCAGTTCCCATAGGGGAAGGCTGCTGATCTTCCTCCACCGTTGAAGGATAGGGCAGGTAAGCACCATCGTGAAACAAGAGTACCTCCTTCGCTTCAGGGTCTGCCTGCACGTAACAAGGATGATGGCAGTAGTTTTGTGAAGGTTTTTCAGGATGATCGAATGTTTTTTATTTCCATTTCTTTGCTGGAAGTGTGAAATCCTTACCCCATGATAGCATGCTCCTGCTAACGTATTCCACTCAAAGACTTTTTGGCAGTTTTAAACACACATTCTGGTCCTTTGCTAGTGTTAATTGGTGTAGGTCCACTGCAGCCAACACATCTCTACGAGAAGATGAAGCATGGACCTATGTGTGAGGTAAAGAGCTTAGTGCTAACACAAAATTGTTTTAAACAAAATCTGAGGAGAATCAGAGCCAGGAGCATAAGTATTCTGCTTTCATTACGTTTGCACAGTAAGGGGACCTCAGAATCTGGCATCTCGTAGGTAGAAGTGGCAGTAGATTACATATATTGTCATGATGGATGTAGCAAATACACACCCATTTTAGTACCCAGGATAATATATTTCTCCTGGGAAAGCAATGCAATATTAAGAAAGTACAATTTTTATAAGCCTATAATTACATTTTTGCAGTTCTATTTCCCCAGGGTTGAATTCACATTTATTGGATTACCGAAGTAATCCAGAGCAATGTCACACTGTTATGGGATATATTCCAGGTGGCCAAGGTCTACTCCAGCAGAGGGAACTGCTTGACCATTGCTTTCTTTGAGTCCCAAGGAACTTTAGAAAGACTCCAAAGTCCAAGAATCAACTTTTCTATTTTACCTTTACTTGAATGATTCCTCACTGTAATACTGTAAGAAGACTATACAAGAAGTTTGACATTTCATGAAAAGAAATCTCTCAAGCGTCAGAAGTTTGGCAGCAAGTTCTTTACGGCTTAAAAAAAACTTTACAGATTCATCAGAAAATTCTAGGAAATAGGGGACTGGTATTTTTGCATTCTTTAAGTCTTATAAGGCTTGTGTGAATTGGTCTCAACTTCTGATACACTCTACCTTGTTTTTCTTACTTCAAGCCTCTTTCTTATCTAGGTCTGTGGTTTGATGTCAAGATAGAGACTTAAATCCAAGGGACACATTTTAAAAACCTCACAAAATGTTAAATCACCACAATATTCCAACATCATAACTATGAAGGAGCATCTTTATCTTTGGAGCTGGAAAGCTGTATCACTCTGAAGCACACCCTGAGATATTCAGGATGCTGTAAAGAAATAAATCTGCATCTCTAGAGTGCTTAAAACACAACTCTATCCTTACTGTGATACATTTCTTTGAAATTTAAGTTGCAGTCACCCACAGAATACCACATGTATTCAAATTAATTTCTGTATAGATCGGTGGCAGGATTGCAGCAGAGACGGTCTGAAATTGTAAGCAAGAGCAAGATTGCAAGCTGACGGAGAAGAAAGGTATGCTCCCACGCCTGACTGCATGCCGATTTTTAGCCCATTTGCATTAGTCAAAAAAAAAAAAAAGCCAGATTTACATGCAGTCTACATACAGTCTTTACCTTGTTGCATGCATCAAGTGTATCTTCTACCAGTATCTGAGAGTCCAGTACTCCTTCATAACACCAACCCTTGCCTCACCTCTGTGAGGACGGAGATAGCCATCACTGTAATTATGTTGGCATCTTACTGCTATAGGAATCAATGGGAATTACACCCTCCCATCCCCAGCAGTGGGGCCTGCCCTGGCCAGGTCCCCCATTGTGACCGGAGTCTGCCCTCGGCCCCGTGGGATCTTGCGAGGCTGAGCTCTGGTGCTCGCTGACTTCCCCTGAGGGTCAGGATCCGCACGGATACACTCGAGAGTCACAAGGCAAACCCGCAGCACCACGCCTGGCTGCTCTTACTGCATCTCCATCCTCACGCAGCCCCCTGACACATTTCTTTGCCTCAGCTGAGCCGAGTCCCGGGAGCTCTCAGTGTGAGCTGTGCTGACTTAACGCTCAGGGCTACGATCAGGTGGGGAACTGACTCTTTCAGAGTCATCACTTTCGTATTTCTAGGCGAAAACTCAACACCTTAGTTCGATCTCACAGCTCTCTGTTCAGATACAGTTTTAACAAAAAACCATAAACTTGGTGTAAAGAAAAAGGTAATGCATTAATTCTCAATTGCTTGTGTTAAAGACTAGTACCCTGCAGAAATAAAGCTTGTCTTCCCATAGATTTTACAGTCATGATATTACACCATTCATAAGCATTGCATGCCACCTATTTTCTTTTTAGGCTATACAGGGAGAAGTAGCTATATCGTATATAGTCTAGGAAAGAATCAAAATCCTCTGCAGTAAGAGGAGAACCAATTCTGAAGTTTTATTTCTCTTCTAAGGAGAAGCAGTGTTTTTAGCAGTGAATGAAATATTTGACTTAATCAGATCTCTCTATTTAAAACAAATAATCTCTTATATTATTGAATTATCTGCCATTCCAGGTTACAAAGGATGCAATGAACACAGCCCACCTCTAGGAAAGGAAAGGTGAAAAAGATTTAATGGCATTGTGCCATAGAGAGTCATTTCAAGGCTGTCAAACTCTAAGGCTGGGCCAACCACTTAACTCTGACAGGTGTTGAATTCCCCACTACCCTCCCAGGGAAGAATAACAGGGGAATCAAGAAGAGAGGCTTTGAGATTGAAAAAAATCCCACCTTGAAGCCATTTAAAAAAGAATAATACTAATAGTAACAATGAAGATGTCAAACTATATACATATATATACACATATGTAAATATGCTCAAAGAGGTAAGAAAATACATTAATAAGGGATCCACACCTTCCAAATAACAACAATGTCACAAACAGAAAAAAAAATTCCCAGACTAGACTCAACAGCAGATGGGAACACCCAAGCACAGAGTCCCAACAATAGTCCAAAAGGAAACAGAAAAGGAACTGTGCCTCTCTCCCTCTGCGGGCGGACAGGGGAAGATAACCTGCTCTGTTGAATGGTGCTCCTCTGCAGCACAGAAACAGGAGACAGGAACACTAGCAGCACCAGGGGAGATGACAAAGAGCTACCAACAACAACTCTCCCAGCACAGCAGATACAAAAGGCCTGAGGACTTTTCTTAGGGGTCCTTTTATAGCGAGTACCATGGGAAGAAATACTGTGATTGGTCCATTGGGGTCACCTCTCCTCCCCATAGGCACAGCTGCCCCATGGTGGTTGTCACTTTTGTCTGGAGATCCAGAGAACTTTTATTCTGGTGTTCTCATGCCAGGATGAGGATAGAAGCCAACAGGAGGAAACTAAATGGCAAGGCAGGGCAAGGCAAGGTAAAGCAAAGGCGAGGCAGTATGGGCTTGCTCCTTTTGCTTCCTGTGCTGGCTTTAGATATTTGGAAACACTGGTTGGCTCTGGCCCACAGGATGAATTTGTATCATCAGTCTTGTCTAGGAGACCCTTTCAGTGCAGTAAAAAAATCCAAAAGAAATTGAATTGTGTATCAAAATCTATGCATGTCTAGTAAAAATGAAATGAATGTGGTAACAGGAAAATACCTTCCTCTGCTGTAGTCAAAGGGATATGGAGTAAAACTGGCATGGTAGTTGAAAGATGTTTTCTATTATTTTATGTGTTCTACAAACTGCATGTGGCTAAACCCCATCAATATAAACCTGTCTCATTTTCAAGAAGAAAGGTATTGGATTAAATCATTGGGCTGAAGATGAAAATGACATTTCCTAGACATTTGTTAGGCAACTACTTGAGAACACGTGAAAAGCAGAGCTGTGGCACCTTGACTACATCATGACCACGTGGAGCAAAGCCACAGGCTCTGTCACTGCCCTGTCTGGACCTTCGTGAGTGCTAGGGGGATCTCTGCCAGCTTGTACCTTTGAGGTCTGAGGGTGCATGGGATTGGGGGAGGAGACACTTTCAACTTGCACACTAGTGGTATTTTTGGGAAGGCTACAATACAAGAACTGTACACAGTGGATCCATTATCATTCTTCTGAAAAAAAGCAAGAGCATTTCTGTTCTATGCTCTCTCCACTTTTTTGTCTTTTATTTTTTTTGTTCCCAGAAAAGAGCGGAAGAGACATAAATGACAAAATACCTCAAACAGCAGCTGAAAAATACTCTATTAAAGATGGGCTGCACTCATCTCCTGAGGTGGGGCAGCTTCTCGGCCCTCCTTGTTTCCTGCCTCTGCTGTTGAGTCAGGGAGTGCTGAGGAGCCAGGGGGGTGGACTTTTACCTGGGCTGTGGGACAGGGATGACTGATAACACTTTGGCACTGCCACCCTAGTGTACCTGCCTGGGTTTTCTTCCCTGGAACCTCCAGAGACATGGATAAAGTATCCTGCAGAATATT
The DNA here is from genome assembly GCF_000703405.1 of Apaloderma vittatum. Classification (NCBI taxonomy): domain Eukaryota; kingdom Metazoa; phylum Chordata; class Aves; order Trogoniformes; family Trogonidae; genus Apaloderma; species Apaloderma vittatum. The sequence continues at coordinate 5,267 of NW_009696270.1, read as the reverse complement.
TTATGTCTCCAATCACACAGCCAGTGCTTGCCAGTAGGACAGAGCATTTCTGTCATTGGGAAGGTGGCATCAGTGCTTGATGTGGTTCAGCACACAAAACGAGATGCCTCAGAAAGCCTGAAGATTGAAATGAAAAGGAAGCAGCTGAGAAGCTGGAAGGACTGAATATTTTGTTTTCTTTTTTCTCTTTTTCTTTTTTTCCTTTTTTTTTTTTTTTTAATTGATGGTACTTACTTGAAGGAATCACAGCAAGGATGAGTCATTGGCAAAGGGAGGGGAAGGGCCCAGTGGAGAAATGGGTCTCTCCTTTGACTGTGACAGCACGGGGCCAGCCACAGAGACTGTCAGATGGGTGGTGGGCCAGAGGAGAAAAGGATGCAGGGAGGAGAGGAAGCGATGTCACCTGAGGTGTCCTGTGGACATTGCCTTTCCAGCAGGGTACTTCAGGAGGGACCTAGTGATGGGCAATAATATTCACCGATTATGGGTCTTTCAACAGAAAGGACATGCAACAGAGTATTGGCTTTGGGAAGAATACAGGCTGTGCTACAGCTCTGAGGAGGTCTCCCTGCCACCCCTGAGGTGCAGGGTCCTGTGAGCTGAGCACACCTGCAGGTGCAGGCAGAGAATGGGGGATGCAGCCTGCAGCTGGGGTGCTCACAGGTGCCGGGAGGGACACATGGCACTGGGCCCACTAGTGACCATGTCCTTGGTCCCCAGAAGCCCAGAGGCAAAAGCAGAGCATGCCCTGAGGGGCAGGAGCCTACAGGGGTTTAAAGCAGTCATCAGCCCAATGAAAGGTAGGAAGTGTGAGTGTGGTGATGGCACCAGGAGAAGAAAGCATAGCATGGTACCAGCCTCTACTATGAGTGGCTGCTAGCAGTCCTGCAATGTTCAGGTGAGAACGTTCCTAATAAGCAACATCCTGTAAGTTTCCGCAAGTTTCTACTCCATAAGAAGAACAACACCCAAGCTGTTACATCAAATCTCTTCAGAATATATCAAGCACAGTGATTGTGAGCAATATGCACAATTTGACCTTCAAATTGTCACCACATCCTCTGGCTACATCATACTCCTGGCAGTTAGTTGCAGTGGGACCTGAAAGTTAGCTGAAGTGGGACCAACATATTAAGGATGTTGCAGATGCTCACATAACACACTGAGAAGGTGCATCTCATTACCATTGAAGAGTCAACACTAAAAGCGTATGGCCTTGGTGACAGATAAAACAAATCATATAAAAAGGTTCATGTGAGCTTGTGCTTGCACACAAAATAGGCAAACTGATCCAGATCCAACCTCATGATGTAGCACCATGACATCCCCATGAAGGAGTCATCTCAAAATCTCCAGTTCAATGGATGTAAAGCTGTGTGTGCTCTGCAATGCAAACTATGTTTTGTGAGATCTTCCTTTTTCAGCTGAGGAAGTCAAAGCTGAATGAATCATGAACAAAACCTGGAAATTCCCCAAGTCTATGCATCATCACCAGGCCCAGTCACAAACCATCTGGATACTGTTGATGATTAACTGTCTCTGGTCAGGAAACACTGTCCTCGAGTCTGCTGCAGGTGTACCTTTGACAAGACCTTCTGGCTCTGAAACCCAGAATCTTAGGAAGGATGGATCCAAAATATCATTTGTAGCCACTGTCTCAGAGAAGAACAATGATTTTTCTTACATGTATAAAGGGAGTGGAAGGATTTGGACACTTTGGCAAGGTGAAGGAGGACAGTATGATTGCTGTCTTTAAACACATAGAGGAAGGGAAAAAGAAAAGAGACATTTAAGCTGACGAGCAATGCTGGCATGAGCACAGATAGATATCTATGATGCATAGCTATGCCTAGACCAGGGACTGGAAAATACCTAACTTTCTTTGCTCTCCACTGTCAGCTACTATCAAAATACAATGTGATACTCTGGGAAGGGTGTTACAGGGTTTGTTGCCCATAAGTTCTAGGGGCTGTACTGCTCTTTGCTACTAATTCTTGGTGTTGCATCAAAATGTTACAGCATCACCATATAAAAAAGCTGGTGACTGAAAAAATGACAGTAACTCCTGAGCTACTACAAGAAAACTGGAACTTTCTGAGGTTTGGCAGTGTCTTGTAACACAGAGAAGCAAGCTGGTGAGCAAAGGAGAGAAGTGCTAGTTTGAAGAACTGAATGTATTTGCCTTAAGAAATCGTTCTCTTTTTGGCCATGTGCTGCTTGGGTCTTGCCGGTAGGTGCCAGGACAGTAGCAAAATTATCATCTGCTATTCCTGTGAATTTACATTTAGAGGAATGAGAAAGTGGTTAAAGAAAGTGAAAGAAGATGTTGAGCAATGACACCCCAAAACATGGTCAACCCATTGGTTTGCAGAACCTGTCACGGGATAGTTTGACAAATATCCATCCATGCTGGGTCTTGCTCTGTGCATGTTATAAGCAAGGTCCATCATCCCCTCAGAATATCACCTTGACAAGTAAAGAAAGGGCAAACTGTGAATTTAAGCCTGGGAAACTTGAATAAAATTGTTTCTGCTCTACAAATCTGACTGAAAATGAGGGGTGGTTTCAGCTATTGTTTTTTGGTCTGAAAGTGTCTGTAAGCTATGGGGGATTCCAAGATTAGAGTGAGGCTACAAAAACACCTAGCAACAAGCTGTGGTCATTTTAAGGGGAAGCATTTTAAAGAGACAAGTCTGAACAGTTTTGTTCAGGGAACACTTGCTGACTGGTGAGCACCAAGCGTGCAGCAACAGGCATCAGTGCCATGAACAAAACCTTCTCCCCCTCTGCCTCCTGCTGACACACCAAGACATTAATGTCACCCATGTGCCCGCAAGCTGTCCTTACTAGCCTATGTGAGAAACAGGTCCCTAAGGAACAACATCGCCTACGCCAAGTTCCAGAAGCAAAACAACATCTTATCCACGAGTGCCACTGCCCACCCTTGCTGTCCTTGCCCAATAACCATGTGCACACAGCTGGTGAGGGCGACTGGCTGTGTGACATCGCACCATTATCACTGGCAAGCTCTGAAGCCTTCGGAAGCAGGCTGTTTTCACAGGAAACTCTATTTTGCTTTCCACAGACTGTTTGGACAAAAATAGAATAAACTTAAGGCCTTTGATTTTTTTCCCACAGCTAGGAGATGCAGTGGCAGGCTTCCTAGAGGAGCTAACTGTTTGCATGCAGAGCCTCTAAATGTCACAACTCATAGCACACCACAGGGAGGTTGCTTTCCTCCCTTCCCATGTGCCTTTATTAATGTAAAAAGGAGATACATTCAGCATGTTAACCTGGAAAAAGGAGGTCCCTAACCTGGACTATGCTAATGTGTGGAGTTTCTTTTTAAAAGCCTATACAGCCAAAAGAGTTTGATTCAAAGAACACTGTTGACTTCAAAGATCACTGGATAGGGGCCATGAAAGAAGAATTACACAAATTATTCAGATAAAAATGTCCAGTTGTCCTCTTTGAGTACTGGATAATGTCTAAGTGCCTACCTTTCTTTTTCTTCTCCTCAATCTGTCTAATGAATCTGACAAAAATAAGTTTGTGCATTGGTGTGCAATAAGCAAAACCAACTTCCCGGTAACATAAATCTAAATCCAAAAGGATGGAAAAGTTGCAGCTGTAAAAAGTTAACACATAATATTTATAAAAGCCCCAAAATGAGGACGCATAACTGCAGCTCTCAATTCTTTAGCAGGGGAACCCAAACTGGAGGAGATTCTGGAGCATGAATTGCTTTCAGATCTTACTATGAGCAATACTGGTTGAAGGGGAAGTGCCTGGAGTCTAACAGTGTTAGATGTGTGTGTCCACATGGGGAAAGTGTGGAGCTGGCTAAATCCAGTTGCAGAAACATCTCCAGTAAACTGCAGTAACCCAGGAGCTCCCACTTTCTTTTGTAGTGGGGCTCCATGCATATTACACCACCAGCAGATGTGCTATTGCAGTATTAATGGCACAGAAAGCAAACTCCTTTCCAAAGGATGTGGCTCATACGGGACACTTCCAACAGTACATACTAAAGGAAATATATGCTTATAGACTTTCTGTATGGAATCAAAGTACTTGTTAGCCCCAAAATTGCCTAATTGTAAGAGTTTATCTAATAAAGCATTTTAGCTCTCTGTACCAAAATTGCTTTTTTTTTGGTATCCTCAGACTCCCATCACAGCTAAAACAACACCTCTACAGCAATAATTGGTTACCTTTATGCAACATAGACCTATAATATCTTAGGCTCTTTCTGTGAAGTTTGCTCTTTTTCTGTGCTATCAGTAACATATGTCATTCAGCACAGCTTAATTTCCTTTTTCAGTCATCCAGTCAGGAAGTAAGAACAATAACAAGTGATGTATATGACAAATCAGAATTTCCATGTCCTTGAAGTAAACAACGTGTAACTGTCTAATAAATAGGGAATTATTCTCTCTCCATCAATACTGAAGTCGGGAAAGGGCCAGGTTGGTGCTCTTCCCTCTTGCCCTTATTTTCCTAAGCTTGTCCCCAAAAGCCTTGCATATTTATTTCCTAAATGAAGATTTATAAGAAAATGGGACATGTCTGTGAAAATTCTAGTTTACAAACCCAAACAAAGCAAGATTCTGCCTTGCTTCAGGCACACCAAAATTTTTGTTCTGTTTCCCTTCCTAAATTTCCTCCGTTAAAGAGGTGTTTCAAAGGTAACAAATACTGGAAGAGAATTTGGTTCTGAAAAGTCTTGCTAGAAAAACATGTTAGAGGCTTTTCCAATTAAACCACAAACGGGTAACTAACAACAAGAGAAGGCAACATTCCAGCAATTTACAGAATGGAAATAGAGCCTCACTCACTGAGAGATGGGCTATGTTTTCATGGAAGGTGCACTGCAGTGATTTAAAAAAGATCTACTTTATAATGATCATCTGAGGATTTTTAGTAAGGCGATCCCTACTGCCTAGCTGATTCTAGGAGCAAACAATCTCAGGGTGGATACTTCAGCTAGGTGTTGAATTTTCAGCTTTTGGAAGGGAACGGGGCCATCTACAGTTTTAAAATCACGCGTATGCAGAACGGCTCACAAAGATGCAGATCGAAAAACCTGGAACCGTAAACATTTCCAACAGCGACTTCAAGTACCGCTCCAGAAAGCCTGAACGACAAAACAATAACAGAGAGAACACGAGGGCAGAGAGACAAGTTGCATAAAAAGGAGCGGGTGCAAAACCAAAGAGGAGATCTACACCCTCACCCCCGCTAGCCCCAATCCTCCCCAACAGCTG
>NW_009696269.1:1379-7506 GCF_000703405.1 Apaloderma vittatum | reverse complement strand
CCGCCCAGGTGGAAGCTGCGAGCCAGACGTGACCCGAGCGCTGGGCACTAGTGGCCGCAGCACTGGCTCTCTCCCAACAGATAAAAGCGGGCACCGGCCCACACCGACCCCCGGCCTCCCCCCAGCACTGCTCGGCGCCTCCACATCCTTCGCTAATTAAATCCCGCTAATGAGAAAATCAGGATGCAGGAGCTGGCTGAGCAACGCTGCCTCCTGCGCACGCACTCCTCCCGGACTTATCACTAGTCACAGGATGTTTACAATAATTTTTAATTTGCGCAATTATTAATCATTTTTCTATCTGCCTCATTTGCATAATAATTACTCTGCTCGCTGTTTGCCATGACTGTGAATGACAGTGTTTTAAATTAAATTAAGATTTTAATACTCGGGTTTTTTGGTTTAAGCTAATCAAAGTTGCCGCTCGATGCCAAGACCGGGGCTGCTGCCCTTCCAGAAACACTGATGAAGAGATCTGCTTCCCGCCGGCGCTCGCTTCGTCTCCATCACCCCCCTCATCCCAGAGGATCCTTCAGCAGCTCCCTGGCCAGAACCGCTCGGCGGAGCCACCCTCCCTGAGGCTTATGCACCACTTTAGGTCCCGTATTTTATCAGTCCCCCTGCAGCCGAGTCAGCCAGCTGCCGACTGAGGACGCACATGAACTCGTTGACATCGTGTCACCCAGCCTCTCCTCTACTCTTACTGCACACAGACATATCCAGAGAAAACTGTAATTCCCAACGTAACAGATACGGTGCATAAATACAGGACGGTAACGTCCGCTGACAAGAGCTCCCCGTGGAATCTGAGATCTGAAAACTGCAGCCTTCAAAACCAGTTGCAAGAGCAGAAGTTGACGCTGTTTGCAGGTACTGGAACGGTTTTGTGCTCGGCACCGGCACTGCAAGGGCTCTGCCTCCCTCAGCAGCAGCTGATCACCCCACCTGCCACACCAGGTAGCCAGCTGCCGCCTTGGGCTGCTCTGGAAGTGAAGCACACTCTCGCCCACGCAGGGCAGGCAGGCAGGTAAGAGCATCTAATCAGGGCAACAACTCTCCACGCTAAGGGGAAATCAGCAATTCCACAGTATTTCTTTGCACATCTCCAGAAGCACTCGGAGAAGCGAGAGCAAAAATGAGTACGTGTCAAATGTAACTCCACTCCTCAAGGCTGCGGCTGCCTCAAGTTATGGAATAAAAAAGGAAAGGACCTTGATGATAGGAGGGGAGAGTGCAACTGGAAAAAATACACAAGTGAAGAGCAGGCTGTCAATACGCTGCAGCGAGCGGCTCCAGCCTCTCATCGCTTCCTCACGCTTCCAAACCACCCTCCGGCACGACAGGCTGCAACGTGGCCCATGTGAGCAAAACCTTCCCCCAAAAGAAACGAGACCCGCTCCAGGCGGTTTCCCTCGCCTTGGCTCTCCCAGCAAATAAAATCCCACCGCTCGCCCCCCCGAGATCTACAACGAGTGCCCATTCCCCATCCCCCGGCAGCCTCAGCCACGGGTGGGGAGCGGTGGCACGGAGTTTAGGGACATCAGAAGAGCACCTGTCACCAAGGGACACACTGCAGCGTATCGTCTGCTCCAGGAAAGCCGGCGGGACCATGTCCTGCTCAGGGAGGGGATCATTCCCACACGGCTTCAAGACACACGTTGGCGGAGTGCGGTTTGTTTGGCCAAGGGCACCACAGACAGCGGAGGCCAGAGCTGAGGCTTCCCCATCTTGGAAAAAACCAGCAGCACACAAAATCCAGTACAAAAAGAAAGCTGTTATGTTTACACAAATTCCAGGACTGCTACAAACATAACGCAAAGAGTAAAAACCAGGGAAGGAAGTCCCACAACGCTGCTCCAGAGAACACTCTGTCCTCGTACTTCTTGCCCTCAAGCCTCCCCAGCACTTGAAAAGCGCCGCGAAGAGCAGCGCTGATGCCAGCCCCGACCACCCCTGCAGACACGGCATCTCCATGGAAACCACTGCCTGCACTTAACACCTGCTCCCAGGGACACCCATGAGAAGAACCTTGTTTACTTCTGCACGTGCCTCCTCGCAGGTCAGGTCGGCACCAGGAGAACCTCTCTGCCTGGCCTCCAGCTCCGAGCCCCACAGACCCCATCACAAGCGAGAGGCGTCTGGGAAGGACACGGGGAGGATCCGACATCGGCCCACAGGCCAGTTGGCTCACAGTACTCACTAGTCTTGGGGTCTAGCTGCTCTCTGGGACAAGTTGAGCACAACCAAAGCCACAGACAAGTCCTGGAGTGGCCTGACCTACCGGTGGAGGTTAACTAACCCTCCAGAGATCAAGGGTGCAGCATCCTCCCACCACGCAGAAAAACCTGAGATTTAGGACACCTGAGGACTTGGGAGCCACCCTCAGTGGACAAAGCATTTGGCATAAAACGACTCAGCATATAGTTCCTATGGTTTTTTAACAAACAACTAAACAGACTAGAAACCAGCGTGTGCGGCACCTCACGGGGCAGCGCCTGAGAGCCGAGCTGCTCCCACAGGCAGTGGCCCCCACAGTTCTCCGCACTCAGCCTCCTCAGCTGCTGGGAAGAGCCTCTGTGGGCAGGTCGCCTCTCAGCACAGCCTTGTCTCTCAGAAGACAGTCCCCGGCGATGCAGGACGCTGAGGATCAGGCTTGGTCCAGGCCGAGCGAGCCGTCCCTCGCAGCTCTGCAGCGTCGGATCGAGGGCGCGGCTCTGACTACATGTCCTCAACACTCCACTTGTATGCCAGCTCCTGCACCGCCTTCTTGTTGGCGAGCCGAGCAAAGTGCTGCGCCTCGAACCCGTTGGACCTACGAAGTAACAGCAAGCACACCATGGGTGGCCGCACAGAGTCTCTTCTGAGAGAGATGTCTGTCTTCCCAGACATCATGAGTTTTCCGCTACTTTAACTGGTAACCCAAGACATCCACGCTGACTACTGCCAACCAGCCCGCTCGCCTGGAGCTCCTCACAGGGCGAACTCTTTGGAGCAAGAGCTCGTCTGCTTTCACCAGGACGGTAGCCCGCTGCCGCGTCAGGCACACGTACCTGTCCACACCATCCCAGCGATGGACCTGTCCACCCCATCCCAGCGATGGCCAGGCCATATATTAAACCTGTTGAGTGGAGGTGCTGGCCCCTTGTACCGAGGTTTTTCTACAAACAGAAAGAGCGAGGAGTTAACAAGGAGCCCTTTCGAACCAGGCCGCTCTGGCAGCTGTATCTGCAACAACAGCTGCATTCTCATGCTGCCAGAGCATTAAGCCCTACGCTAGTGCAACTCGACCTCCGCACCTTTCTTCTCCTTGTTCTCTTTGGCCTTCCTTTTTTTGATGAAGTCAGCCATGGGGTCTCCCTCTCTCTCTTGTTCCCGCAGCATCCGATCCAGATCCTCGTCGTCAATGTACCGCGCCAACGGCTTCTGCATCTCCTTTACTGCGTCTTCCACGTTCTGCTGCTGCTGCCTGTCCTGTGCCAGCCTGCAAACAGACGCAGAGCTCCACTCCACAACCCAGCGGCCACTTACTGGCACTCGCTCGGTTTGCAGGACAGATGAGGGCTCTGAACTCCCACCGTGTGCGCAGCATCCCCAGCGCACATCCATGCTCAAGGTTGTCCAAGACATGTGGAACACTAACTGAGACCAAAGCGACGTGCCACTGACACTGACTGCGGTGGCAAATCTGGGCTAAGAAGCAGGGAAACCCAAAGGCCGTGCCTGGGAGCTCCAGAGAACCTTACCCTTTTCCCCATCTGGCGTACTGCTCGTCTCTCTCAGACTTGGCTTCGGCTTTCTGCCTCTGCTCCAGCCGCTCCTGCTCCAGGTCCCTCCTGCGGCCCGACTTGTCTCGGAAAACTGTCTCAGCATGTCTGGATTCCTCTGGAGAGGGCAGATGCTTCGAGTCACGCATTTTGGAACACTTCATCGTCTCCAGACAATTCAACAGTTAACGGACTCGTTTCAACAGTTTTTCCTTCTATTTGCTCTAGCATCTGAAAGAGCTTGTCATCCAAAACCAGGCAGGACCACATCTGCTCTTAGCTACCACCCTACGCAGCCACGCTCATACCCTGAGCTCTCTGAGCATCAGTTGGCCTCTTCAGACTTGCAGATGGGGCAAGCGAGAGAAAAAGCGTCTCCCCCTTCCTATGATTTCACTGGCATTGCTCCAAAACCACCGTTTGGAAGCCTTTCAGTTCAGAGGCTCCGTGACCCTGCCCAAGGAGCCCATCAGCACATCTAGACACAGCTCCACAGCGATGCTCTCCACGAGCACCCTAACGCCGGGGCCCGACGCAGCATCAGATCACTCAAAGGAGGGAAGAAGAAAGCGAGCTGGTGCTCGTGCAGTGTCTCTACACCCTTACCTTCCAAGTGCTTGTTATTTCTCTCGTGCCTCCTGAGCTCCTGCTGTTCCCTGCGCAGCACATCAGCCGACACCAAGCCAGCCTTGATCCCAGATGACATCGTGTTTGCCTGTAAATCCAACAGAAACCACATTTCTCGTTAGCTGAGAGCCCTCCACTGATCTAGAGGCTTGACGAGCGGGCAGCCCAAAACCAAGAGAGCCCTGTCAGCAGACACAGCCATGTCAGAAAGCCGCTTTGCCAGCACCCTCAGCAAAAGCCTGCCCTGAGCTGCAGGAACAGTGTGGGCTGAGGCAGCGCTCCTCCCTCACGCTGCCTCTTACCGCAAGCAGAGGCTCTGGAACGGCTGCACCCATGACGTATACGAAATTTCTACTCTGCAATCTGTGCAGACTTCCAGAGTTTTGTACCAATGGAAAGCGATCCACAGCCTGAAAGGAGAGGTGACGCACTTACCTTCTTGGGAGAGCCCTTAGGGTCACGGTGGCGACGAAGTGAGAGGTCAGGGGGACTCCTTGAACCGAGCTGATCCTTGCCAGCGGGCAGAGGCCGTCGTGGAGGAGATAAGTCGGAGTCCGAAGACTCACTCAGGCGCTGTTTGAGAGGAGCACGCTTCAGGGAATCGCCGCGTACTCGGCCCAGCCTGCGGTCTGCATCAGGAGCATCCCAGGTACCCCTCCGGGGAGAAGGAGGGTCAGAGTCGTGCCTCAGGCACCTCTGAGGCGAGGGCACCTGGCTGAGCTTTTTTGTGGCTGGAGAAGCACCTGCAGAAAAGACATATACTAACTAAAAACTACAGAATTAGTCTTGCAAAGAGACTAAACGCGGTGGCATTTGAGATTAACTCCTAGGAAAATCAAGACCTTAAGAGAGAGCAAGCTGCATGGAAAAGACGAGTAAGTGACAAGAGTCTGGGAACTCTCCTCCTTCTGAGCACGTACTGCCCAGAGACAGGGCTTAAACTTTTAAACATGTTTAAGCCTTAGGCAGCTAACTCTCTGGTTCATTCTAGCCCAGCTGATGAAAAAAATAAAAAAGGATGACAGGAACTAGCCATAGCAAGAGAAACGACAACCTATCTGCTATCATTCCGTGATCTCAGACAACTCATTCCACAGCACCCACCTCTGGAGCGTGCAAATGTGGCCAGAGAGCTGGCAGCCAGCAAAGCACAGGACCAACAGAGCAAACTCTTACACACACTCACCTCTTGTTCTGCTTTGCTTTTTCAGGCTAGGTGACCCAGTTCTCTTTTTCTGAGGTGGTGACGAATCCGAGTCAGAACCACACGTCCTCTTCCAAGGAGGGGACAGCTGCGGAGTAGCCTGACGCTTCTGACGTGAAAAGGACTTGTCAGAGATGCCATGCCTGAGCTGAGATTGCTCTCTTGGGACTCCTCCTGACTGTGACTTCTCCGTGGTTTTGCAGCCCTTCTTCCCCGCTGCTGATCCCACTCTCTTTGGAGAGACATCTGGGGAGTCGTGGCGCTGTCGCCTGGGAGGTGACAGGTCCGGGGAGTCGTGGCGCTGCCGCCTGGGAGGTGACAGGTCCGGAGAGTCGTGGCGCTGCCGCCTGGGAGGGGACAGGTCCGGGGAGTCGTGGCGCTTCCGTCTTGGTGGGGAGAGGTCGGGGGAGTCGTGACGCTGTCGCCTGGGAGGTGACAGGTCCGGGGAATCGTGGCGCTGTCGCCTGGGAGGTGACAGGTCCGGGGAATCGTGGCGCTGTCGCCTGGGGGGGGACAGGTCCGGGGGATCGTG
>NW_009696269.1:0-1231 GCF_000703405.1 Apaloderma vittatum | reverse complement strand
CTTGGTGGGGAGAGGCCGGGGGAGTCGTGACGCTGTCGCCTGGGAGGCAACAGGTTGGCGGCATGGTTTCTCTCTCGTCTGGGAGGGGACAGATCTGGGAAATCGTGCTGCTGCTGCCTCAGAGGCGATTTGTCTGGGGAGTCATGCCGCTGTCTCCTCGGTGGCGAGCTGACCGGAGAGTCACGGCACTGGCGCCTGGGAGGGGAGGAGGAGATGAAAAGGAAAGTTAGATTTCCGTTCGTTTTGCTGACTCCAGATGGGAAACAAATGCCCAGTAGAGTCTGTAAAGCTAGCAGCAGAAGACAAGCATGAAAACAACTTTCTGAACGTGAATTCGTAATTGGTTCTGCACATCCTCGTAGCAATCTGCATCATCGAGCCACAGACTTCCCACAGTAGATCCCAGAAACACTCTAAGGCAACTAGGATCACAGGAAATCAGTTTTAAGGCTCTAGGGAGCCTTACGACCCTCAGACAACAAATCCCCTTTTGTGCCCTTGTATAACCACCTTCTCACAAGGAAAGGCCCACCCCGCTCTCGGAGAGCCTGGACGCTGGGTGACCACAGAAACTTGCAGAAAAAGGCCACATTCTATCAACCGTCTCTTCATCATATTCCAGATCTATAGCAAAGGCACAATGTGGACGTCTCGCAGTCCAGGCTAAAGCCTTGAGAGCGCGCTGCTGCCAGGCTGTGCCCCTGCGGGAAAGGTGACTCAACAACGGAAATGGAATCCCTGCGCTCAGAGACTGCGGATCAAGACAGGCGATATCAGAAAATAAATTCCCGCTCGGAGGCCCTTACCTCGTGGCAGATTTGGCAGGTACTGAAACATCCGAACTTTGTGAGTCTTCATTCTGCTCTAAAGAAAAACAACCAAAAACGCCACCGTTGTGAGCTCAGGATCTCTTCAGCATTTCAAGCATTTGTGTTATTTTTTTCAGCTACTACCATTTTCCACTTGCGATGAGGAAACATTCAGTGAGAAAGGGTGGAAAGGTCTGGACTCACCTCCCAGAAGCTTCCATTTAGCGCTTGTTCGGAATTCCTCCATGAGCTTCACTTCGGCTGGACGCTCATCGATAAATTCTGCCACCTGAAGACGAAACACCAGCCTAAACACCGCGGCTTTAGACATAAAAACAGGATTTCTACCCAAGAGGAGCACGGAAGCGTGGTCGCACTAAGGGGCAGCCCCCCAGAGGGGGCCCGAACGCGCTCGGCCCCGG
>NW_009696268.1:0-3298 GCF_000703405.1 Apaloderma vittatum | reverse complement strand
CCTGCAGGCTGAGCTCTTACTTTTGAAAAAAAAGTCTTAAAACAAATGCTTGCTGGGACTGGTGGTGGCTTTCTGGAGCAGATTCAGTTGAAAGCTGGGAAGTGGGTGCTCTGCCCATTTTCTTAGTGATGGGAGACGTGATGACATCATCTCTCACCTATTTCCATGACTTGAAATCAGGCTAAGAAAAAGTTTCAGTAGAGGTGACTTACTCTACTCATAAGGAAACTAGATTAGGGATTTTTTGATTTTGTTCCATGGTATGGTAAGTACAGCTGTATTGTGGTTGTCTTTTATTTGACATCATCTGTTTTCAGGAATTTTTCTTTCAGCAGTTAAATGTTCTAGCTGCTGCTCTTTCCATAACCTGCCTGTGCCAGCAAAGCAGTCCTCTCATACAGAATATTAATTGACACCATATTTTCTAACATGCAGAGACAAAAAGATTTCAACCTGTTTTAATAAATTAATTCAGAGAAGAGGTCCAGCAAGCTGAAGTGGAATACACTGAAGGCAATTACAAAGCTGGCAAAGCAAAAATATTAAATACCAAACTCACCCATAAAAAGTGAGACGCAGGAACCCAATCCTGTGGCCAAGTTTTTCCAACTCTCCCTGCCTAGTAGCAGCTCCTGTTAGTAGCACAATGCCTACTTTCTTTAGGGTGCACAGCCACTCGTATGCACTTCCATCGTTGTACAAGATTTCTTCAAAAGGCATTTTGGGAAGGTGCAGGTCAGAGCCCCAGTAGTGGCATTCTGAGAGGGAAGACAGAAAAACAAGCATGTAGCTGTTATAGCATCAAAGCTCAGGGGACAGTCCAAGTACAAAGTTAATGGGATTTCTGTGCCTTTGTGAATATGCTCTCAATCCTGCAGTCAGCCACCTGAAACTGGGTCTCTGAGTTTGCAAGGATACGAGCAATCATGAGGGAATTCAGCAAAATACTGCAGTTGAAAAATGTAAATCAGAAGTTGAATAAAAGACCACCAGAAAGTGATATTTGTTGTTAACAGTACATCAGAAATATGCATATTCCTTGTTCTGCCTGTACTGGTGAACCACAAGAATGAAAACTTGAAACTAACTACTTTAGAAGTTTCTCATCTAGGATAAGATGGCGTGGAGCATCCTGAGATGTCCTGCAGAGGTATTATTGTATGGATGTATAACAATGACAAGATCTTATTCCTGATGAAGGAACAGGAGAAGACACATCAATATTAGAGCTGAGAGGCAGAGTAACTACATCAATTGCGTAAGTGACCAACCAGTTTGGTCAGTTTGGTCAGGAAGAGGATGGTCCCCACCAGGCAGACGAACTCAGCTGAGGCTAGCTGGTCCTGTCTTTCCAGCAGGTATTTTTGCTCTGCTTTGCTAAAAACCACGTGTCCAGACATTAAGGCATGAGTGCACCTGGATTCTGGCTGCCTCGACCAGATTCTGGGCTGTGCAGTTATTTATTATTTCTTGCTTTTTCTTCTTCTTAGTTTATTTTGTATCTTCTTTCCTGTGCATTTCTTTCCTTCTCTGTCAGACAACCTTAGATTTTGAGACCTTGACTTGAGCAGAGATGTCAAGATTGGGATTTTCTCTCATCAGATCTTGAATACAAAGGTAAGAAGGAATTCTGTCAGTGGGTCTAATGAAGAATCTTCTTCTTGCATGGAATAGGTTGTCTTAGCCTGTGTTGGAGGCACTCTCAATTCTAGTGTGCGCCACAGGAATGGCCCAAGTGTTTACAGAGTTAGACAGTCCTCTCACTGGCACCTAAAAATAGCTTTTCCTTCCCTGCCTCCTTTCTGTTCCAGGACGGAAGTCCCATGCCATCCACTTCATTCCTCCCAATTCTGGGTGTCATTCACTTTTCTCCAGGTAAGATACAGATAGAGATGTAGAATTCAGAACTTGTCTCTTACTGCTCTTCATTTCCAGGACTTTAGATGGCTCATGGCAAATGGTGAGGGAACATGTCCACACTCACCCAAGAGAGAACCAAGTCTCAAGACTCCCCTTGGTAGTTGAGAAGGGTAGCCAGGAGGGAAAGGCAGGCAACCCATCTCCCCAGACCAGTCTGCACCAGCTCCTGCCACACTGGCAGAGGTGTTTGGGCTCTGGCTCCGAGAGGAGACGCATCACAGAGAAACAGTCCTTCAGGTCAACAGTAAGAAAGACAACAGCTTCTCTCCACTTCTTGTGGTCCACAGCAGCAGATGGGGGAAAGTCTGTCCAGTTATTTGGGTCTGAGGACACATGTCTAAACTAAGTCTTGGCAACCTCCCCATGATGATAGTTTCTTGACATTTTCCCTCAAGTGGGCACAGAATCCTTCATGAGGACTCCAGCAGGGATGTTCACCACTCTGCCTCAGCAGCCATCCACCTCCAAGCAAGGTAGCCAAAGTGGTGGCACAGGAAAATACAAACAATTTAAGCAAGATATAAGGCTTACTTTAACCACAGACATAGGCACACTAAGATAATGTAACCAGGGACCATGTGCAAGCGTTCTTAGCACACAATTGCTTCCGTAATAGCAAGATCAGCACTAGGGGAAATAGCTAAGAAAAAAACATACACAGGATAAGTAAGCACAAAGAGGAAGATGACTGCACACTTGAAATGGAGAGAACAAGTAGAAGAAGTGAGGGAGAGAGAGGAAGAAAGCTACATATGAAGTGGGTAGAGAGGACAAATGGTGAAGCCAAAGTAATGCCACAGGATGACAAGAAACACGCTGGGAAAACCCCACAAAACAAGTTGTGGTTGCAAAAATAAAACAACCAGGTCAAGAGGAGGTGTGCTGTCCCCCAGCCTTCACAAGAAGAAGCAGAAGAATAAACCACCAATAAATAATGAGGAAAAAACAAGGTGAAAAAGAGAGTAACCTATTTCGGGTCTGGTTTTCTTCACCAGAAGAAGCTCTTCCTAGCTTGAAAGCTGCTAACCCAGCACTCCAGCACATGGATGTTCTACACTCCTAGCTTGAAAGCTGCTAACCCAGCACTCCAGTGCATGGATGTTCTACACTTGTGTCTAAGAACAAGGCTGTTAAGGACTAATTCTTTTCCTGTGTACTGGGGAATCAAGGACTGATCCTTGCCAAGGTGTATTGCCGATGTACGGCAATCCAGCAGTTTGCTGCTTGGGCATCTCAAACTACGTCACCAAATCTGTAATTTCTATATGTAAAAATAAAGGTGTGTTTGACCTCTAGTAAACCATCTAGTAAACTCTGGGGTCTTTAAAATCGTGCGTTTGACGTATTGTAACCCCGAGGGCTAATTACTTGACCTCTA
>NW_009696267.1:0-2324 GCF_000703405.1 Apaloderma vittatum | reverse complement strand
TTGGGTGACCGGTGATCCCGAGGCGGGGGATGCGGTGCGAAGCGGGTGCGACCCGCGTAGGCACGGGTTGGGGAAGCAGGAGCTGGAAAAATTGGGAAGGTGGCGAGTATTGTTTTGTAAATAGCCATCTTCGGCACGGCGCTTGGGAAACGCGGGTGGAAGGCGCTCTTCGCACCTCCGGTGGTGGGAAAGGAGTTTCAGGCCACGGGCAAAGGTCAGCGTAGACCAAGGGACAGTCCCCCTCAGCCATCTCTGTGCCCACGGGAAAGGTCCATGCATGTAGCTGACCTCAGACACCTCAGGTAATGCTGTGGATATGACCTACATCAAAGGGTTCTAGTCAAAGATCACTAGTCAATGACTGCTTCATCATCCAGGTCAACGAGCAGATTTCTTCCTTTTCTGCTTGTATTTGTGTGTTGTTTATGGCACTCTGTAGCTTTGGAGCATTCTCAAAAGTATTTTGTGATACATTTACTAACTCTTAGGGTAGATTTTTAGCATCGACTGCAAAGTACCCTGATTTTTTTGCCAGAAGTGAGCCAGAAAAACCCTATTTGTAACAGGGGTGTCCATTTTTAACAGGCTTTTTCAAAAAAAAGCCAAACAAAAAACCATGTTCCTTGCCTCCTCTTACTTAATGGAGGCTCACAATGCACATTTTCGTTGCAGGATCTAGGCCAAAGTTAGTAATAGTCTGCCATGGCAGTAAAGCTATTTTAAGAAATTACTAGGTTTTTTAAAAACAATATTGTATTATAGTCCCTTAGGGAAGAGTTGTCTTGCACAGTTACAATGCCTGTTATCACTGCGTTCTAATAACTAACTGGAGCCTTTAGGCTCTAGGTTTATTAATAAGTGATAGTAGGGTTAGTGCCCTTGTGAAATTCCAGGCTAATAGGAACTTTCTCAGGAACAGGCTTTTTCTGTACAGCTGTTGATTTAAAGAATCATGAATATTACAACCTCAGCTCTTTTATTTTTAAAAGCAAAGTTGTGTAAGGCTTGCTGGCAGACAGCAAAATGGACTGTGTTACATGAGACCACTCAACATTGTAACCGTTCCATGCTGTTCTTTATGATAAAGAAACCCTATGTAGCATTTAAATTTGTAAATGCTTTTTTAGCTTTGAAAAATTCTGTTTCATCCATACTCGTTTTGAAAGCACAAGTGGAGAATACACATTTATTGAGACATTGCATAGATTTCAGTGTTAACCTTGCTGAGAAGGAATGGATTTTTTCAAACACTCCTAAATACATGCTAGCAGAATTTAACATTTTTTCTAACTTACTGATCCTTTTTTGAAAATACTGTTTTATCAAGGAACAAGAAGGTTTATAGTCACTTCAAACCCTATAGTAAAGATAGAAAAGGAGCTACTCTCAACATTAGAGGTGAAAAAATAAGGGGAATTTCCTTTCCACTTCCTAATGTATCAGATCCTTTTTCTTCCTTGCATTTTTTTTTTTCTTTCCTTTCTTCCTTTCATTTGCAAATAAAGAAATTAAGATCTCGGTCATCTTCCCTCTCCCTCACAGGCATCTTCAAATATGAAGAAAGCAAAATTTTTATGATGATTTAAAAGAACAGACGATGGTTCCTGTCCTCAGGTCTCACAGCATAAACAGGTCCTGAGAGCTCCATACTGCTTCAGCTGTTATCAGCCAACACAGCCGAACAGTTAGCGTTGTTGGTAACTAACCATTTCCCTCAGATTTGAAAGATGGAACTTTAATCTCAGATTCCCTTGTAAAATGTGGGGGGGGAAAAAAAAAGTTATGGCACTGCAAACTGAAAAGCAGCCAACGTTGCACTATGTTGGAGTTCCAAATCTGCTAGCTTTAGACAAACTGTGTGTCTACAGCTTAGGTGCCTTTGGAACACTGAAGAAGCAGGTAGCATGTAATAGGGCATGAGCATCTTGGGTTTTGGTGTGTGCAAAAGGAGAATTCCGTGTTTATAGTGCATCTGAAAGTCAAAGATACCTGGAGAATTTAGGTGTCTGATGTTAAATCGAACTGAGTGTTGTGATCAGCGGCACAGAGTCAAGTCAGAGGCCTGTGGCCAATGTTGTTCCCCAGCATCAGTCCTCGGTCCAGTTTTGTTCAATATCTTCATCAATGACCTGGACGAGGGGACAGAGTGCACCCTCAGCAAGTTCGCTGGTGATACAAAATTGGGAGGGGTGGCTGACACTCAGGCAGGCTGTGCTACCATCCAACGAGATCTGGACAGGCTGGTGAGCTGGGTGAAGGTGAATCTCGTGAAGTTCAATAAGAACAAGTGCAAAGTCCTGCATCTGGGGATGAATAACACCAGG
>NW_009696266.1:0-53626 GCF_000703405.1 Apaloderma vittatum | reverse complement strand
AAATATAATCTGTTTCTAAACTTCTTTTATATTGATTTCTTTTCAGCATATCAATCACAAAACCAGACTAAATGGTTTGAGGGTTTTTGGGGAATGTGTTGGGATGCGGAAAAAAAGCATAGTGCTCTTGTAAATTAAAGAAAATGCACATCAGCAGTAATAAATTGTAAAACATAATGTATTTTTTTTATATATATATATCTTATGTACCTTATCCATCTTCCTTGCTTGTTTCTTCTTTTTACACATCCTCCTCACAGGAAAGAATGAGTATGATCTTCTGGTAATTGGTGGAGGATCTGGAGGCCTTGCTTGTGCAAAAGAAGGTTTGTATATATCAACAGCTAATAACAGTTTTGTCTTAAGTGCTGTTCATGAAAGCTAAGAGAAGTTCTACTGATAATGCTAAAACTTTATATGCTTCAGTCCCCGCACATTATTTTTTAACTCAGCTCTATACAGTTAATCTGTAAATTACTTCACATCCTTGGGTGGGGTGATCTTGTTTGGCTTTTCTATTAACCTTTCAAGAATTTTTTTCTGTCATGAGTAAATCTAATAGGCTTTTATTTCACTGTTATTGTAAAAGACCCTGCCTCCATAGATACTGTATTTTTTTAGTTATACTCTTTCTTATTTATGTGTTAGAAGAACAGTCCTTTCAGACTATTTCCAAGAATTGTTTAACTGCTGTAGAGAACCTTGTCCCCTTGTAACTCAGTGTAACAAGCTCAACAACTCAGAAGGTTCTTAAATGTCTCTGGAGGTCCAATAGTGTTTTTAGAGTTGGTGGAAGCTGGAGGCTCCAGGCTGTGTTAAGTGTCTTCTGGAGAATCTGCTGACTACATGGGCAGCCTGGGTCTCTAGTCTGACATCTCGAGTTAGACAGTAAAAACCACCAGCAGTCATCTCCTGTACTCTTTATCTCTTTATCTGTACATGGGCTAGTAAAAATGTTTGGGTTTGTGTGTTTCTCCCTCCTCTAAATACCTTCTCTTGCTTTTTGTTTAAAGCTGCTCAGTTTGGAAAGAAAGTGGCTGTTTTGGATTACGTGGAACCTTCTCCACAAGGTACTAGGTTAAAACTCGGTCGTGTAAATAAAATGGTTGCCTCGGTGAGCAGATTGCTCCAGACAGCAAAGCAGCCAAAGCTACTCTTCCTGCTTTGCTTATAGTCAAAGTCTTTAAGCCCAGCTTGCTGGACTGCTCATTCTCTCCAGTGATGTCCTAGCTCTGCCCGCTTCCCCTGCACGTTTAAAGTCGGTACCAGTGTTTGATGTAGTAGTAGACTTCGGACTTAAATATGTGAGAAGATCATCTCTGTCAAAAATGTCATTTACAATTTCTAAAGTCGTGAGTCACATCACGTTAAGGCTCTTCATGTGCAGATGCAAATAAACAAACGTGAATGTGTAGTTAACTGGATCTTCAGAGCTCTGAGAAAGATCTTGAGATGATTTGAATTTTAGATATTATAGAGATTTTTTTTTTATCAAAGCAAATGAACATAAGCAGAGTTAGAAACTGCTCTGTAGGAGACAGTAAACTGTGTTGTGTTTCAGAACTTTTTGACTAATTTGCATGAACAAAGTAACTCTCTTAAGTAACCCATTTGCTTCAAGTTACATATACCTGATGCGTTTACTTTTTTCTTTTCTCTCTCTCTCTCTTTTTTTTTTTTTTACCCCTCAAGGAACCAGATGGGGACTGGGTGGAACTTGTGTCAATGTTGGCTGTATTCCTAAAAAGCTTATGCATCAAGCAGCCCTTTTAGGGAGTGCCCTTAAAGATGCCCAACACTATGGCTGGAATATAGCCCAACCTGTTCATCATACCTGGTAATGATTATTGCCTATATCCACTCCTGTGAGCTGCACATGTGGAACAACTTTTCCTGGTTGATATTTATTTAGGGACAGTTAGGGAAGTGAATTTTGCCTGAAATGTTTTAGACTGTTCCTTGTTTAAAACATAAACCTCTATCTGTTTATCAGAGCAGGTATTAGGTTCATTTGGACTTGATGATTTCCTTTTGTAACAAAAAAGTACTGTAGAACATTCCTAATTTCTAACAATTGCCTGTGTCTTTGTGTTGTATAATCTGAATTTGTAATGTAATAACTTCATGTTTAGTTTCTTGTTTTATGATAGGTCTGTGATGGCACAAGCTGTTCAGAATTATGTGAAATCCTTGAACTGGGGACACAGAGTGCAACTGCAAGACAAGTAAATAAGACTTTGAAATTCATCTTTCTTCCCATAGTCAAGGAGCTCTTCTTGTAGAATTGCTGAATTGCTTTTAGAGTTTCTCATGAGAGCTAGTACTTTGAGTTTGTAAGTCCTTTTTGCTCAGGACTATAAGTACCCTTGCCAATATAAATGTGTTTTAATTTTTTTTCCCCCTCTTTGTTTTCTATGCTGTGAAATAGTGGTTGCAAGTGACCATGCGTGAAAGTTTTCTAACAGTGTAGTGATCAGGGAATGCTCTCTAGAAACGTTTCGCATTAATATGAAGTAGTCAGGGTTTCTCAAGACAATTTCAAGCTTGTCCACTAAAATTTATTTGTGATACAAGCCCCCAAATAACACTATACTAGAGCAGCTGATTTTTTTACTTCACAGTGCAGAAATAGTTGCAATTTTTTAGCATGCAGTTCCTTTTATAGAAAAATTATATTAATAGATAATTTAACAGGTACTAGTCTTGTGACTCTCGCTGAGTCACTTTTGTGTGGTCTCAAATGAGCATTGTATTAATAATGTTATAGATAGTAATGCTCTCATTGTATGGATGCAGCATTGGAAATGGTCAATGACCTGATCCCAAAGCATGTTACAACGTTAGGGACTCTGCTACATAGAGAAATGAGACACAAGAATTAAGTGACTTAAACTATGTGACAGAACTGCAGTCAGTGCTATGAAATGGGATGCTTTCTTCTTTTAGCTTTTCTGTGCCTGTTTGCTATCCTTTTTAGCACTTTAAATGTGGAAAAACTAACTGATGGTATTTCATTCCTATTCTCTAAGTGTGTTTTTGTTGCTGTTTTCTTCTAAACAGGAAAGTGAAATATTTCAACATGAAAGGGAGTTTTTCTGATCCACATACAGTCCGTGGTGTAACAAAAGCGGGTAAAGAGGTGAGCTGCTATGCTGATTTCTGCAGTATTAGTCACTTCAAACAGTCAGGTCTCATGTGTTGGCTTTCAGGTCAGCTGAGAGCTAGACTGTATTTTGCAAATTGCTTTAGGTATTCGGTATTGTTTTAGTGAAGGAGATTTGCATTTTTCACCTAGAGAAGAAGTTTGCAAATTTGACTGCTGCCTTCCGAGTCCCTAGCCTGTAACTTGTCAGTTAGATGCCGTTACTTTTTCTTTGCAGATGGAAATGCTGAGACCAAAGATTTTTTTCTTTCATTTAATAAGAGTCATACTGCTTTGATAGGTGGCTACAGAGATGTAACCACCTCCTTATTGCTCTGAATATTAGATCAGTCCGAGATATTTTCCTACCTGAGATGAATTGCAAGGGTCATTAGCTTTCTAGTATAAATTGGGTGTGGGAGTCAATTATACTGAACACACGGCTTCAAGCAACTTGGTCACATAACTGAACAGTGGCCATTTCTGCCAACAAGAGACCAAACATGCGCTTTTAACACCTATTTGAGAGTATTTTATGTTCTTGGGTAATATCAGCTTGAAAGAGCAAAGGTTTTCTGGAGCAGATGCCTAACATTTTCTAAATACCTCCTGCTCCAGGCCTTAGGGACAGAATGCACTTGCTGTGATCTCTGCGTGTTTTGTCCTAATCAAAATTGATTTTAAAAAGTCAAGTCATCGGAATCTTGTCCAGTATAGAAACAATTGTAAGTTTAATATTAAATCAAAAACTGATAGAGAACGCGTAGGAGAAACTCTTGCATGTGTTAATTTATTCCGTCTGCATCCTTTTTTTTTTAATGATTTCCTGATTATTATGCCATATAAATAGCAGATGATAGTGCCAACTTTCTTATATCTCTCTCCTTTGTACATGTTTAAAATCTAAAGACAGATAAAAGGATTTCAAATACTTGATTTTGATTTTGTGGTTTTGTTTGTAGACTATTGTTACTGCAGAAAATATTGTCATTGCCACTGGAGGAAGACCAAAATATCCTGCACATGTAAGTTACGCTTGCCATCTAACAACTCTAAAGGCTTTGCTGGTTTTGTTGTAGATAATAATGAATGTTTTGGGGGTAGAAAATGTAAATATAAAGTAACAGAAGAGATTTTTTTGTATTTGTCGTGTGAAAAATTATCTTTTATATCAAGTAGAGGCATTTCAGAAAACATTTCTGTAGAAAACAATTTACATCCATGCAGTATGTTGATGTTGCTTAGGGTTGTAGGATAATTCAGATTGGAAGGGACGTTTAGAGTTCATCTAGTTCAGCCTCCCGCTCAAGGAGGTTGGAATCAGCTGTGAGGTCAGATCATGTTGCTCAGGCCTTTTTTTTGCAGTCAGGTTTAGATAATCTCCAAAGGCAAAAACTGGATAACGTATCTGGGCCCCAGATTTTTTCCCCTTAGTCTGACACCTGTACTTCAGCTGGTACTGTCCAAGATGCTGTTAGTTGTTTTTTTTGCTGCTAGGACTTGCATTGTAGATTCAAGACCTTACCTGTGTGACCATAGGTTGCAGGTGCGCTGGAGTATGGAATCACAAGTGATGATCTATTCTGGTTAAAAGAAGCTCCTGGAAGAACGTAAGTTATCTTCCCATGGCTTTAAGAGATGCTGGCAGTTGTACTTTTTCTTTATGTGAAGGTGTAAAATGTTCAGAATTGCCTTTTAATGTTCGAAATAGCTTTTTATTATTTTTTATTTATTATTATTTTTCAAAATTGCCTTTTAATGTTCAGAGTTGCTACCAGATTTTCTTTCCTTCTATTTGCCTTCTGGGAATTTGTTTTACAATCACACTACTAAGCTTCATTAATATCTAATAGATTTTCTCCTCTACACCTCTTAGAAAATTCCCCTCTAAAATCAAAGTTCTCACCATCTTACGTTGACTTGTTTGCTGCAGCAATGCTACATGGAAGTCACAAGAGGGCAGCATAAACTTAAACAAAGGCTGTATTGTCCCTGTTTTTTGCTCTGTCTGTGTGAAATTGCTCTTCAATTAGGAAAGAAACGTGAACATAGAATCATAGAATCGTTTCAGTTGGAAAAGACTTTTAAGATTATTGAGTCCAACCATTAACCTGACATAATTTTATGTTCTCTTAAGTGGTGACGGTTCTGATAACAGAAGAAAATACGATGAGACACTTGAGTTACTTTTGCCTTTTCTTATCCTTTGGGAACTGTTGTTTAACTGGAATACTAAAAATTTATTTTTAATGGAAATAGTCTTTGTTTGTTAGAGCACATAGCACATTAAGTTTCTGAGTCAACTTCGCACTACAGAGCAATTTCCTGATGCAAATAATTGTGGTAGGAAATGCACATTTGCTAACATGCAAGTCAGATGTTATTCTTTTTGTTATCGAACAATTCTAGAAAAAGCCCAGTATGTATTAGAAAAAGAGACTTGATACTGTAAAACTTTTTTTGAAAGCATACAGCTGTCATTAATGGTTGTGACTTTCTAATACAAAAAAAATGCACTGTGTTAAACTAAACATCAAAAATATAAGGAGGTCTTCTTGGTACAGTTTAAAAAAGAAAATAAATTTGCTGTTGTTTGTAGTATATCAGTCACATCTTGAATTTCAAGAGCATCTTTTAGGTGAGGAAACAATCTGGGTTTTTCTAAGGAAAAAAAAAAAACAACAGAAACAACAATAACCCCCCCCCCCCCCCAGCACACTAAAACTAAACATAAGATTTATTCCTGTAAGATGTTTCTGTGAAAATGTGGCTTTTGTCCAGTTTGCTAATACAAGTTCTAACAGTGTAATGTGGGAGTCTGGTGTTTATATGTTGCATTCCTGAGATTTAGTCAAAATAAGCCTGCAGGGGCTACAGTAGCATTTCTGTGCTTTATCAGGCTGTGTCCTAGCAAACGAAGGAGGGAGTTGTTAAAGGTTTGTTTCTGTTACAAATATTCCCAAGGTTGTGTTTAACACCTTTTGTTTCTATTCTGAGCTGTGTTGTACTTACTCTTTCTTTTCTCCCTCTCCAAATGTACATATCTCAGCTGCAAATTACATGCCTGGGGGTTGTAGAACTGTCAGTTCTGCAGTTATAAAAAGAAAAAAAAAGAGCAAACCATTAACCAACTTAGAAGTCCCTTAGATATACAAACATTGTGGAGAAATTCTCGCTACTGAGATGAAGGGTTTTGGCAGAGTGAATTAGAAAAGATACCCTGAAACATGTTCAGAATGAGTGAGAGATTGAGCAGGTGTGAACAAGGTTGGGCTCTGCTTTCTTAACTTTTCTCTTAGACACTGACAAAACCCAGGAACCCTCTGCTTTGTGGAAGAGATTGCGAATAATGTGGTGCTGATCCTATGAGTAAGTGCCAGCTAGCATCTACTCTTCATCTAATGAAAAAGAAGAGCAAATGTACACCCAAATTACAGATAGTCTCATTCTATTCCCTGTAAACCTCCAGTAGATATTTCTTTGAGCAGTGTGTGCCTTTTTGCAACACTTCCCAGGAGCTAAAAGAGGGGGTGATCATCCATTCACAGGTGAATCGGATGCCCTAATGCTGGAAGAATTTATTTCCCACTATGTTAAATTGTTTGCCAAACGTAAAACCCACACTAGCAGATTTTAATCTCTTTAGCCTCATTCAAAAGCTTTAGCGAAAGACTTTGTTGTAAGTTGAAGTGTTATCTGGAGCGCATCTCCAGACTGTCAGATTTTCACAGGTCTGCGTAACACGTGCACAGCTGAGGAGTGTGAGTGCAGCCTGTCCGGCAGCTGAGTGCCGGTGCCGGGCTGGTTGGCCCCGAGTTTACCTCTGGAACAGCGACTGGGCGCTCTGCCTTCACGTACCCAGCAGACATGGGGAGCTGAGGGTATGGTCAGGAGAGAGAGCACTGCTGCAGCGTGCAGGGCATCTGGGGACAGCGTGGAAAGCTGGAGAGCTGCTACACCTCCTGAATCCAAAGTGTGGATAGACAGTTTTAGTGATCTTGGTTGAAAGGGTGTGAAATAGGGGGAGACGTGGGAGCCAGAGTTTTATTTAAGCTGCGTTTGGTAAATACTAGTCTAGGTAAATCTATTAAATGGATTTTCTATAACTGCGTAAATAAACGTTTGAAGGGAGGAAGGACAAATATCTGGCATTTGGAAGAACATGATGAAAAAGCAGATGTTTATAAATCAAAATGAAATTTAGTAGTGAATGAAGTGTTATATTGGGATCTGGAATCTACTTGGTAGGAAGATGATGAATTTCAAATGTGCTCAACTTCTAATTGGTTCATTTTTCTTAAAAATAATTACAAACATATAATTAAGATACCTCTAGAGATTTTGAGGTGTATTTGAGTTCTGTTGAGTTTATCTGTTATGTTTATATCTTGCCTGCTGACTCGGAGGCAGTGGTGCCGAGACGCCCTGTAAGGGTGAGGGCTCAGTAGCAACAGGCGCTGGGGACACTGTCCGTGTCGCTCCACTTCTCTCCTGTGGAGGTATATCATAGAAAGCAACTGAAACATTTGTGATCACTCTTAACCTCGCTAGTTTCTCAGAGATTTTCATGGCTTTTTTCGCTGTGTCTTTTCAGAGTATGCGTTTAAAGATATATCAAAAATCCTCCTTGTATGTTGTAAGCCTATTTTTTTGAATTTTGTTAGTAAAATAGGCCCATTTGTAGTGTTAGAGTGTTGCCTTTGTTGGAGTTGACAAGCCACGCTCTTTCTTCCCGTCTAAAAACATCAGATCCAGTCCCCATAATTTTGTACCTATACAAACTTCAGAAAATAATTCTTTGATTGTGCAGAAGTACAGACAAGCTCATTCCACTACTTTATTCTTTTTTTTTTTCTTTTTATGTAACAGGTTGGTTGTTGGAGCCAGCTGTATCCTTTAAGAAACCTGTGATAATTTATAATTATATGCATCATAGGTGTCTTTCCTATGAAAGCTCAGTTTTCAGAATTTCTTTGCTCATGCACTATGACTGAGTTGGTAATAGAATAGTAATAGTTTGCAGAAGCATCGTGGGAATTAAAGTCAGCTGAGGATAAATCCTCAGCATCTTACAAACAATGTTATCTATGAGGAAAATATTCTAAGAGTTTGCATGAGGAGATTAAAAAGTCCCCTTGGATACTACCTTTTATATTGCATTTATATGAAGTTATTGTTTATGTTTCCTTAACTGAGGCTTCACCAGATGTTTCACTTGAGTGTGCTGGTTTTCTAACGGGCATTGGATTGGACACTACAGTCATGATGAGAACTATCCCACTTCGTGGATTTGATCAGGTAAGTACAGAATGTCTTACATCTCCTTGTAGATCAATATGTTAAAAAGTATATTTGATTATTTTGGTCTCCTAAAGAAAAAATGTTGTTGGCTTCTCCATATATATCCTAGTACATGCTTTCTGAAGAGAAACTAAATATATATTAGCTTTTGTTTTCCTATCATATCTCCTGATACTCAGAAAAGTAAATATTTCTTTTTTCCCTCCTGCTTAATTGAAAACAAGATCGAAAAGGTTAGGAAGCAGGGGAGGGATTTATGCCACTGCTAAAAGCATTAGGTGATCTTTTTAAAATCACCCTGAATTTCTAGGAGTTACAGATACAATGATTTTAAAAATAAATTATTGGACTTAACATGAGGTAGTTCAATGTGGAGTTCGTTTTGATAAATAGAAATAAGTCACTAAGATAGGAGCTGAGTTTATAGTGACGTAAGAATTGGAAGTCTTTACCTTAACACTTTCAAAGCAGTGATAGTTATAACTAGGTAAAAAAAATACGTATTGATTTCAGTGGAACTATCAGCCTTAAAGTTGGAGAAAATTAAAAGCAAAAACTTTCACGCAAGGACTTTTAAAGATAAAAAGCTATGTTTCAAAATTGGGAAAGATTTTGAGGAGTTTTATTTAAAATTATAAGTGGTCATGATTGTGCTGACAAAACGGAAAACAGTTTTGGCCAGAAACCCATTCCTGTAAGAGCAATTATAAATAACAATGAGAAAAGGCAACAACAGAAAAAAAGAAGGGAAAAAAAAAAAGCTTTATATCGGATTTGTGTAAAAAATATAACTGCTTAAAGAAGCAATAGAAGGTGAGAGAAAAGTGAGAGTTGTAAGTTTTCACTTACATGTGCAGTGAACTTTTGCTTTGAAGTTTTCAACATTTTTTATGTCAGACAAATAAGTCTGGAAAATCTCAGCCTCAGGAATGAAGACTGTGTGGTGTTAATCGCTTGAAAATAGTGTTTTCAGAACAGGAATGAATGCATGTTAATTATTCTTAGTATAAGGCATTAGAATTTTTTTTTAATGCTTAATGCAACAGGCCCAAGTTGGTGAAAGAGTGATAGAACTATGTGCTGGTTTTTAAGAACTCCTTTGCACACACAGTGTGTAGGAGGATTGTTTTCATGTGTAACAGCACCGTTTGGGTGGAAGGAATATTGCTTCTAGAAGCAGCAGTGACAAGTACCGCTGCAGGTAGTGACAGCTCCTGGTTGCGTGCCAGCCCCTCCCACTTTGAAGTGGCTTCCTTTCAAACTAGTGGTATGTGCACCGGGGTTTGCAAAACATTGTACAGGAATGTGGCTTGGGATTTGCACTTGTCACTGAAGAAATCTACACCTGCAACAGCGTGACATCTGAGCAAGCAGGGAACAGCGTGAGAGCGTGTGTGTGGCACTTCATGAACCGTGTGCAGGACGGCTTTCTCGGAGAACTGGAGCCTTTGTAGGCAGGAAAAGCACAATGGGCATTGGAAAGTTAGGAAAGTATTAATAGAGATAAAATAATTACATCCAGTGTGTGGTCACCCTGAGCCTGATGGAAACTGGTTATTGAGCTGTCGTGTTTCTGAAGAGATATAACCCTGCTGTTGTCTTTGTCTTAGTTAATATCAACTTAGAAAAGAAAGTTTTGTAAGATGAGAGCTTGTGTATGAGTAGTTTTGAGATAACATAAAGTAATGAACATATTCTTTGACAAATTGCAACCTGAATTACTGCAGTCAAGAGCAACGACATCTTCGTATAAACCTGTCAGTGCAACACTTTACCTCTTGACTGTGGTGTGGCATTGTTTCACACAGGCTCTTAGGACAAAAACGTTATTTCCTTTTGGTAGTAGACCTTTCCAGGAAACCTTAGGGATTCATAGTCATTGCAGAGAAATAACAGGTGTCATGGCAAAGGGAAATCTTTCTCTTCCTTAGCTTTATGAAAATATTTAATTCTCATCAAGCTGCTAGAAAATAGTAATTATGATAACGTTAAATTGAATATGCTGTAGATGCTATTTTTGCGTAAGCAATACATAGTTTCATAGAAACGGGTTTATTAGTATACTATTTTACTGTTTTGAAAGTAATTTGCGTATCCAGATGTAGATGCCTGCCAGAATGGAGTTGCAGGTCATAGTGTCTCAACGGATTATCATGTGTTGGTAATGGATGATGACTGACAAAAATGTTTGAAATGCACAATGTATTTACTGCATTTTCATGAAGAAAACTGAAGGAGAGCTTTGTATTTAAAAGGTCATATACCTGAGAATAAACCATTTTTTTGCCCCTACTTAACAGCAAATGGCTTCTTTAGTAACTGAGCACATGGAATCTTATGGCACAAAATTTTTGAAGAGATGTTTTCCAACCAAAGTTGAAAAATTGGAGAGCAACAGATTGCAAGTCACCTGGAAAAATACTGACCTAGGCACAGAAGAAACTGATTCCTTTGACACGGTGATGTGGGCAGTAGGTAAACTCGATTATCCTAACGTTTATTTGCAATGCTTTCCATTCTGAAAATGAAGTCCCCTCATCAGGTTGCATGGGGACAAACAGCCCCTCCCTTTTTCTTTTATATTAAATATTTAGTGACCTAAACATTGGGGTTTTTTTTTAATTCTTTTTGCACATACTTGGCTTATTCACTTACAGTCTAAAAACCCATGAAAGTTACAGTGTTTGGAGGAGATATATGGTGACTACTTTTACATAAGCTGCAATAAATGGGAACCACTTAGGCTTCTTCACATTCACTAGAGAATGAGAGCATAAATTTCATCAACCTCTGGTGCTGGTAATGTTCTGTAAGTCCATACGCTTGATTTAATCATGAAGCTATTAACTGAAAATTCCCATTTATGCTGTTCAAGAGGCTACCATTTCTTCTAGGTATTTTTCTGAACTATACTGCTTAATTTTCTTACTGCAGCCATCATCCAATGTGGAGAAAGAGAAGTAATTGTCCCTAAAAAACCCGAATTTGTCGCAGGGACCCTTGGAACTTTAGAACTTTTTGAAATCTTGTTTGGAACTTTCATGTATCTCTGCACCCTCAGAACTGGCATATGAGGCCTGTCAGAGTAAATCAGATTTTTGTGACAAATAGCTATCAACATGATCATCATAAATGGGAATTAAATCTGATTTCTTGCCTCCTTTGAGTCAAATGCTCCTTCTTCTAAGGATCAACACACTCAGTGATGTGCGATACAAGGCTCCCAGCCCACAGGAACAGAAATACTCCCTCTGTGTTGTCTCTCTGAGCTACTCACTTGTTGCTGTTGAGTTGGCCCTCAGTTCCTCTGTTCATTCAGTTCCCACCAGAAAAGGAGACCTCTTGCCTTCTGTGCTTATGAAGCTTTGTGAGTATCTGGAGTTCAAGATAAATAATGGATGGCTAGAGGTAGTAGTGATTTTTGGCGAGTGGATGGTATCTGGCAAACAAAGTAAAGAGGCTTAAACTTACTGACCAAGAAATCTGTTCTGATGCCGAAGACCGATCAGTTTTACTAGCAGCTTTAGCAATTCTTTTAACTACTTCATTTTTATTCTATTCTTTTTATCTGACACTACTGTTGTAGAGTAGTGGGGAAGCATACTCTTTCATTTGTTGATAACTGATAAAGTTAAATTCTTGTGGTTGAAGGATAGATCCATTATAGGAAACATAAACAGATAATTTACAGCATTTTGTATTCTGTCCAGTGAACTAAATCTGTTGTTCCTTTCTCCTGGTTAAGTCGACTTTATACTTCCCTAATACCCTAAGCAGAGAGCAGGATGTGTGTTGTGACAAATATTTTCTTTCACTTACTGTAATTACAAGTCTCTTAGAAGTGCAATGGACTTCTATAAATTGTGGAAACAGCCTATAATAATGGATTCTGCTCACCAGAACCAAAGCTACTTGCCGCGAGCAAAAAAGGTCATGCTAGCTGGAGGTCTGAAAACTCTATCTGCCCTGAAAACTGTAGAATAATATTTATGAGGTGAGATGAAAATGTTTCCAAAAAGTGAGTTTCTAAATGCTCTATGTGATTTCTCTCAAGCTTTCTGGTAAAAGTATACTGAGGTGGAGTCACACCTGTGAAATGTCAAGTCAATTTGTTTACTTTTGGCAAAGATGGAAAAAAGAGCTATTAAGATGAAATTATAAGAAAAAAAATTGTAGGCTAGAGTTAATTATAGTGGAATAAGGTTGCATGATATAATATTGCCATTCAGTTGTAACGGGACTCCACTCACTTTGTGGATACAGAGGAACAAAATGTGTTATAACTTTTGTCACAGATTTGTGTTACAATCCGTATTTAGAAACTTCAAAATTAATAGTTTGAGGGTTCGGGTTTTTTGTGTTGACTTTTTTTTTCCACCAGTGTTCAAACTGGCACTCCACCCTGAAGGATTAAACACGTTAACAGTTCAAGCTGGTTAATTGATGTGCAGTCCATGTGATTCATTGTTTTGCTCTGTATCAACACACCCGCACCAGGTGTCCCACATAATAGGCTGGGAAACTTGTAGTGCTGAGGATTTCCTGTCTGCAGATGTGCCAGTTACAATACTGATTGAAGAAAGTCAGCTTGTAGAGTTAGTTAAAAAGCAGTCGCTATTGTTAACTAATTGTACCCTGAATTATAGCAGGTATTTCCCTTATTTTTGTAAGCACATTGTGGAATTTTAGTAGGATTTCATTAATAATGTTAAAAATATTTATTGACAGTGAGACATAGCTCGAGTTTGGTAAACTACAGTATTATCTTTGAATGTAGGCCCTTTGAAAAGGAATACATTGTGTTTCAATGAAGAGTTTGTTTATCTTTTGGAGTGCATAATTCTCTGTTTGTACAGATAAGCCAATAAAAGCAGACACAATGCTCGCTCTGCTTTTCTAGCAGCTTTTTTGAACCAGTCAAAATGTTTGAGGAAAAATATTCATTGTGATACCTTCTAATGTAATTTAAAGGTTTCAATCCAAAGGTTCGGTGGGTAACTGTTATGGGCCTGTGTTACCTTTCTGAGTGACTGTGCTGTTGTATTGCAGATCAGTGAAACAGCTCTTTCTTGACCTTTATTTGATTCTGCCTGTCTAGTCCTGTGATGTCCTTCTGTCTTTTAACTAGGGCTCTGTCTTATGCTTTTGTGAGAATTCTCCTGAAATTAGAAGCTTTTGAGATTTTTGTTTTTCATTCACGATGAAACCAACGAACTTTCAATATTAAATAGTATTTCCTCTACCCTTGAGGACTTACAAAAGTTATTTTATTTTAGGTGCCTGGTATACCTGAGCTCCAAAGCAAGTATGTGATTGTACAGATTGAGCACAGGGTCTTCATCCAACAAAACAGGCAGAGATTGGCACCTTCGTAAACAGATGCAGGTGCTGTGGTAGATCAGGCTTTGTAGAGTGGCTTTGTTTCGGCTATTGGAGGACTGAAACCTGTGGATTGAATGCTGTAGTTGCAAAATCAGCTAATATATAAAAGGAAGTGGCAACTAGTATTTCCATTTGAATATGCAATAGATGGCAAAAGATCCTAGCTGTAACTGGAATTTGATTATTCACAAAGTCCTCAGAAAACCTGCTGTGTTACTGCATATCTGATGGTGTCTTACTGTGCAGCGTGCTCACACTGAATTAGTGATTAAACTAAGCAGGTCTTTACAAAATAACCTATAATTAGTTTGACAGAAAAAGTGAGGTAGTGTACTAGTAAACTGTTAAAAAGAGCAGTGACCAGGGGCAGATTTTAAACTTGGCTTTACAAAAAGAAGTTGTTCCCTGATGAGAGCAGCAAAACAGCCATTCTCAAATTCCGTTACGATCATACTCTTGGAGGGAAACCACCGTATCTTTGAAATAATATCTTTGCTATGAAAAGAAATTACACCTTTTGCTCACTGTAAATCTGAACAGGTATAAGGTGTTGCACATTATGTACTATATTGTTACACAGAATCACAGAATGTGTTTTTCTTTGTGTGGGACTGGTTGCTTGGCAGGTTTATTTGTAGCGCTGTAAAATAAGATCCTTGCTATTGGTTATCAAGAAAAGGTTATGTACGTAACATAATTTGTGTTATAGTAGTTTTCGTCAAGTCTTAGAGCCAAATCAGTTTAGACTAAGGAAGCACAAAATTTCTTTGGAGATTTTCTTTGAAAAGTTGTTTTTGTTTATCCACTGATAAACTTTGAATGTAACTCTTCTTTTATGCTACTTATTTTACCAGCTTGTAACTACACAAATCACCTTTTCATGTTGGGGAAAAGTCAGATACTATGCTGTGCTTCTAACCTGTGTGTGAGAGAACATTTTGGATTTAGAACTAGTTCAGCACTAGGGTGCTATTTGCATTGGTAGGTGCTGGCTAGTCTTTAACTGATTGGTGGTATAAATAAGTAAGACCATGGTGGAAACCACTCCAAAGTGATTTCAAGAAACCAGTGTAATTACTGTTACATCGTCTACAAAATACAGGTTCTGCTCACCCGTAAGTTTCTGGGAGATTGAAGCCGATGACCTTGCTTGGGAATGGAGGTTGGGTACTGGGGTTTGAGACTTCTGAACCATCCTTTAAGAGTGAATCCTTTGGGTAAAGCGAACTCAGTGAGAATTCATGTGAAGGTGAACTGTAGCTTTCTTCTCAGAACATGTTGCCAGTCCACTTTTCCTTGTACAGGACCTTGACAACCAGACGATTCGAATTGTTACAAGTCTGTCTCATGCTGTAAGGTTTTCATGCGATTGCACATCGCTTGGGATTAGTCTTTTTTTGTTGGTGCTTGGGTAGGACCAAAGCAACATGTCTCCAGACATGAGTAACTTCAGATTTCCAATGGATGGCGATGGCACTGATTGCACCCTGGCTGCCACACTGTGCTGAGATGACTCCCCTGTGTAGTAAGCATTACTAGTCAATGCTACAAGAGATAGTACACTTCACACTTGGCAAAGAACCTGTTACTGCCCTAGCACTGACTCAGGCCAGATTATTTTCAAATTGTGGCAGGCATGCTGAAAGCTTATCAGTGTTAATGAAATGTCCAGAAACATCCTTATAAAATTGGTGCACGCTGCTACCAACGTGGTAAGGGTTCTGAACTGTTTTTTTACCTCAGGTAATCTTACTGTAGTCAATATTTTCTTGTAATCTGAGCATTACTTACCCTGAATTGATCTCTGTTAGTCATTGCCAGCTGGCTATGTTTTAGCAAACACCTTGTGGGTTTTGAGGAGGAATTTGAAGGAGGAAAGGGTAGTGGTCTTGAAACTAATTTTGCGAGTGTGTCAGGCAACCAGAACAAGGTGAGAGAGAGTACCAAGACTGGAAACACAGATGATAATTTTAATTGTCAAATTGAGGCTGGATTTGGTAAAGTTAGGTAGTAACGTGCCAAAATGCCAATCTATAGGGAAGAAGTGGGGAAGGCTAATGAGCTTAAGTTTTATGCCAGAGGAATCACTTTGTCATCCTGCAGTGTCTTTACAATGTCCACCTGCAGTATCATGCCTGTCAGTAAAATGCTTGGTTGGCTCTAGTTTGGATTTTTCAAATGCTGGGGAGCAAACAGACATTCTGGCTTCTGTGATTAAGAAGCTGCAGAAGACCCATTATAAAATTCTGCTTTCAGCTGCACCTTTATCACCCTGGGAAATGCTACTGTCTGCAAGAGTGTGCTGCCGCTCATCTACTGCTGCTACTTGCTTGGTTGTGCCTGCTCCTGGGTGTCTTCTCAGTATAGCTGCTTCAGCTTCACTGCGGAAGGTCCTGCACAGGAAGGTCCCAGCAGTGTGGTGCTGCCTTCACCTGACTCCTTGCGCAGGTGGGATCACCAGAGCCCCTTGGCAGATGATGCGATAGAAATGCTGCAGCACGATATAACCAGCCTGGCAGGTATCTGAGCTGGGGGCTCTGACCAGTCTCTTGTCACTCCCTGTAGCTAAGCTGGCTGGCAGCCCCCTTAGGGAGCCACATCGTTAGATTTTACAAACGGATCAAAAATACATTTTTTCTTTTAAAGTTAAAAGCAAATGGGGGCAGACACTGAAAGCAGGGATCTGTGTGTTTTTCGCAGCTGTGTGATTATTGTCAGATGATTATGATGAGGAGATTATGATGTGGTATTAAAAGAGCAGGAGGCAGGTAACACTTTTAAGGGTCATATTTGAATTGCACCTTTCTTCTAGATGTCTGGCATAGGATTTTGCCATTTTGAATAAAAGCTAAGTCTAGTCTTATGTCTTACACGATCATATAGTACTTGTCCTGAGGCCGTTTGAGTGGACGTCTTCAAACTAGAAACACGGGTGCTGACTTCAGGGGGAGCCGGGCCAGCTCTGTGTTGCCTGCCGGGTAGGATTTGATATCGTTTTGTGTTGTGCTCTGAATCTGAGAAATAAGCTCATACTTTCTTGTAGCTGGAAATGTAATCAACTTAAGAGTTACTAGTATGAAACAAACATCCTTCTGATCCAGTACTACTGATAAGGGAATTTTGGGAAATATCAGAATTTTCTGAGTTTGACATTAAAACTTACCAAGAACATTGGATAATCTTGGACCTAAGCTGCTGAATTTGAGGTGAAGCAAGACCAGTAAGTGTGATTCTGGCTTATGGAGGTGAGCCAGTATGGGACTAAAGGCCAATAAAGCTTCAGTTCAGTTTTTTAAGGTTTTGGTTTTGCTTTCAGGATAATATTTAGGCAATAAAGTTGACAGAAAAATTCTACTGTGAGTAACAACACTTTTTTCTTTTTTTTGTTTTAACTCCCAGCTATTAATACCAAGCCATACACATGTTAAAATAGACTGGAATCGAAAGGTTAAGTGTTATCCTGCAGATTTGATAAACTCAACTGTTGTTGTCACAGGTCTTTAAATTACTCTAGTGACAGTGTTTCTTTTTTTCCTCTTTCAGTGCCTGCCATTGCGTGCTAAGCTTTCTCTTGGCTCTGCCTGGCAGGAAAAAGGGGAAACTAGAAAACCCCATTAGTTGTCCATTTGCAGAATATCCAGGCTTTACTCTCAATACACAAAGAAATACAACGGTAGGAAGTTGTTTCACATCCGAGCCAAGATAAGGTCCTGGAGGTTTATTATTTTTGTTGCCTGATAGCATCAGGACTGGGGAGCAGGGGGCAGAGAAGGAACAGCGGATCAACATCCCATGGGGACAACAGAAGGGAAGACAGACAGATAGCCAAGTGCCGACAGCTTCAGTCAGTGCTCCCAGAGGAAGTGTTGGTTTCACCAGATGAAATTAATACACAGAAGTCTTTACAGAGGCATTCAGATGTGACATTGTTTGGGGGGCCTGGTTATATGGCAGATGTATAAAGCAGTGAATCATATGTTTACATATAATTAGGTCTGTATTGACAAGCCAGGTTTTCCTTTTGTTTAATAATTTCCTACATTAACATCAAAGAGCTTGTTTTTATAATGAAAACACATTTCCCTTCTTGTTTTGCTTTGCTAGAGCTCTGCATTAACATCAAACACAAAACCATGGCTCACGCAAAGGAGACGTATGTATGTAGGTGTAGCTATACTCCTTATCGTTTATAACCTCTAAAAATGGATGCAATGTTATAACATTTCCTTCATTTGGATATACTCATGTAATCTTTTCTGTGTGAATCTGTGTGTCCCTACAAATTCTATGGGGACCTCATAATTTCACCGTGCTTCAAATGCATGTGAAAAATTTAATAGGATTTAAGATTCCAATTCCTGGATCAGGAATTGCTTTGTTAGATGTTCTGTAGAAGAAAGCTCGGTGTAAGGTTATCAAGATTTCAGTGGTCTAAGGAAACACTACAGAAATATCTTCTTAAAGATGAGATAATTTAAAATTGTAATAAAATCTAGGCTTTGTAAAGTTTGCCTCATTTGGTTTTAAATCCATTTAAAAGTGTTTCTAAAATCTACAGAAATAGCTCAAATGCAGAGTTCGAGATAAATAACTGAGTATTGATGACTTGAGAGCAAAGTTGCCAGAGTTTTTTATCCAAGCTGAGGTAACTAAAAAAGCTGTAAGATAAGTGTGTCAGATAACAAGAAAAGAGGACGTCAGGAATGTTTAAGGTTGAACAGCATTATTAATGTTTTTTATGCACAAGTGTGCTCAGCAGGCTGTTAGTATTGA
This sequence comes from Apaloderma vittatum, assembly GCF_000703405.1. Classification (NCBI taxonomy): domain Eukaryota; kingdom Metazoa; phylum Chordata; class Aves; order Trogoniformes; family Trogonidae; genus Apaloderma; species Apaloderma vittatum. Next base: position 35,028 of record NW_009696266.1, on the reverse strand, counting down.
GTGCCATTCAGTGAATGTTTATTGGAAATTTTCAGTGTCAAAGTGGCTTAGTTGTTATATGTATATTCATTCTACATTAGGAAACTGCATTTAGAATGTGCAGTAAATATTAAACGGTGTGGGTTTTGTGCTTTTTGCCATGGATGTTGTCTTGCACAGTTTTAAAGCGTAGCTTTCTCTGAAATAATCTGAGCACAGGCAATAGTAATAGAGCTCCTTTCACAAAGAAATTAATATCCATAGTTTCCACCCTTACAGCTTTTAAAATATGAGATAAGTTCTGTCACATTTCTACTTGGGCTTTCAAATAGCACAATGTTCTTGGAACCCTACAGTGGAAGATGCCAGCTTTTTAGATTAACACTGCTGAAGTTTTCCAATAGTTTTTACTTTAGTTTATTTTTTTTTCCTTAAGGCCGAGCCCCTGACACTGCAACTCTCAATTTGAAGACAGTTGGAGTGAAAACGAATTCTGAAACTGGAAAGATCATCGTTGATGCCAGTGAAGCTACTTCTGTTCCTCACATTTATGCAGTTGGAGACATAACAGAGGTACCGTGTCTACATAAACTGTTTTACAATAACAGGAAGTCGACTTTGTTCCTGACTAATAACTAGTCCCCAGATGTCGTCATGCTCTAGCGTATATCTTAGTGTTTTGCTCTTTTCATTTTGCGGAGCTGTAGTGTTTCTGCCAGCCACCTGGGCCAGTAATTTCCCTCACGTGGATCTTGTGAAGTATCTCGGCTTTAGAGATTATTACTGATGCTTATCAGGGAATGCATCATTGGTCAGAGGCTAATAATAATAATGTCTTTATCACCTTAATTATCTTTCTAATAATGTTTTTATCACTTCAGACATATGACTTCATACTGCCTGTGAATGCTGAGTGAAAGCAGTTCTTACCTTTTGGAGTTGAATTCACTTAGTGGGAATGACTGTGACCATAGAATCGTAGAATGAGCTAGGCTGGAAGGGACCTTACAGATCATTTTAATCCAACCTCCCTGTCATGGGCACGGACGCCTCTCAACTAGATCAGGCAACACATGGGGACTGAACGGGGATTGAACCCCTGACCTTGGTGTTATCAGCACCACGCTCTAACCGACTGAGCTAACCGGCCCCCATGACTGTTCTGTAATTCCAGTTTTAATATTTTAATATTTTTAAAGGAGGGGACATTATAACTTAAGCAAAATATTTTGCTTATTATAAATGTAAAAAGTTAATTCTGTGGCCTTAGTCTAGTGCTACTGATAATCCAGTTATCTGTGACAAGAATGTCTTGTCCTGATCAAAGAGCACTCTAGTATTTCCAGTCCCTCAGTTTTCAGTTTACAGAAGATCTCGGAGTATCTGCTGTAAGTTGGGCATCTCCAAATACGTTGTCTTCATACAACATAATGTTTGCCTGGATTCTGAACTGTACAGTTACAGGAGGATGTTTTCATCAGCTGCCCGCTGTTCCTGAAAAATTTGGTCAATATGTAGAATATAGAGCCTGGGAATTGCAAGATACAAGATTCTGTCACCTATTGTTGGAACGTAGGAAGGCATGTGCTCAATTACATTATCAAGGTTGGTTTTGGTTTAGTGAAGGCATCTGTTTTACAAGTCTGGTAAATCTAAATACCATAGCAATATCCAAACACCATGTATGGTGTAGTTTGAGGGACTTTAAAAAAATTTCTCTTTCTTCCATGTTTAAAATCTTTTAAAGGTCTCTCGAAGTTATAAACCCTACAGGTGCTCTGAACTTTTTAAGAGATGTAACAGGTTACGTAATGTCTTGGGAATAGCCCTGCCAGTTTCTGACTGGACTCTGGGACTGTCAGGTACATTTAAATCTCATAAATCTGCTGACCATTTCTGACCTCTTCCCCTCTATGTAGACATATGTTTCTTCCTGTCTGTCTCCATCTTCACGTGAATAACTTGCCATTTACTTTTAAGCTGTGTTAAAACTCTTCCCTGCTCAGCTATTTCTCTTTTTTTTTTCCTTTTTTTTCCCCTTCCCTACTCTCCACAGCTTCTCTGTCCTGTCCAGTCACTCTGAGCTTTGGTATTATGTACAGTTCCTCTCCTTTCTTCTCAACATACTGGTTCCCTCTGTGTTTGTCACTTCTTGCTTTGGGCTGTTTCCTGAAGTCCTTGTTCTGCTCACACTGATGCCCTGCACCTGCTTGTCCCTGATACATGCCTTGCTTGGGCCTCCTGCTTTCCAAACTTTTTTTAATTTCATCCAAGGAGCACTTGTTTATGGCAGTGCTGGCAGGGCCTTAGATGCTGTTGCTTGTTTTGCTGCCAATCTGTGCTGTTATTCTGGGCAAGTCATTTCCTTCTGGGTGCTTTTTGTCTTTTATCCTTGGAGGATTTAGTTAAGTAAGAAATATAAAGTTGGAGGCAGGATGCTCTCCTCTTTCCTACTCTGGGTCTAAAAAATCAGGTCTTCATTTATTTGTCATTTTCATTTTGTTGGTAAAACTTGGATTTCCTTTTCCTGCTTTTGTCCTTATTAGTGCAGGTTTTTGAACTTGAGTTAATACAGCAACACAGTTTTATACTGTGACGAGTGTGCAACTGGGGAAAAACTGAAGAGTTAAATCAGTCTGCCCCATAGAAATAGTCTCTTAAGCTCTTATTTGCATGTGGGGTCAATACTGGGAACTAAAGAAATTACAATATAGTACTCATGCATTTACAAGGGTAGAAGGAATTATTGCCATTGTTTTACCTGATTCCAGTACACTGTAAGCCACATAATTCCACTCGCTAAGCAATACAGTTTATTTTATTTGAATACTTAAATTAATTTTGTCTTTTTTAAAAGCAGAATTAATTTAGATGCTAAATTTCATTGGCATGGGAACCAGCAGTGAACGAATGTTCTGGTGCGTATCTCAAAGAATTCACATGGAAGAGTCAAGTGTGTCGCACTAAGAAGCTTGGTGCGGGTGAGATCTACCAAAAGAACACAGAAAGGGGAATCGTGTTTACTATGAATGAGCATCAGTGATCCCTGTTCTTAAAAGAATAAGTTACTTTCTCCAGTGTTCCTCCTCAGGATTTCTCTTTGCTTTGCTCTCTCCCTGTCAGAGTCTCTTTGCTACCATCAAGTGCCTGCATTTCCAGCAGTTCCCAAGCCCTCCGCCTCTCTCCTGTACCACGCTGTGCTGAGTAGCTGCTGAATTGCTGCTAAATAGCAGGAACTACATTTTTGTTTGGATTCAGTGCCCTGGCTGGAAGAGGAGGAGTGAGAGAGGGGAAAGGCGAGTTTCCTGATACGCTCAGAATGATGTTTTCATTTGGGAGTCATACCCAGCTGGCACGAACGGGACACTATGTGTGCACGGGTGTCTTGTTGCACCCTTGTATGGCAAATGGAATCCTAATGTTACCCAAGCTTTTTGTTTGGAGAAAAAGGGGAAAAAAAACTTTCCAGAGATCAGTCAGTTTGTCTACCCTCAAAAAAGACTTTTCAGGCTTTGCCAAAATACTATTCTCAGATAACAGGTGAAATTGCATTAAGGCATTTTCATCTTCTGTAAGCAGGATGAGGAAGATCAAGCTGAAATTTTATTAGATTTTTTTTTTTCGGTGCTGGTATACACTCTGTGCATTAAAATTCTTCCTCCAGTAGTATTCTTGTTGAAAAGCATGGCACGCACTGTAAAGAAGTTCTCTCAGAAGGAGGTTTATCATATGGTCGTGCCGCTGTACGTCTGTCGTATTTCAAAGGGTGTCATAACAAAGATGTGTAGAGAAGGTGGAATGTACAGTATGTTGCTTTGAATAGAAATAGGACCAAAAAGGGTTGTTAGAACAAATACACATTACTTCAAAGCTTTTTAAACTCTCTTAGGAGCCATCTCGTTTAAATCTATAATGCATTGGAGGATTCTTATGAACCGTTCATATCCATAATAATCAGCAGAGTAGTTCTACACATGACTGCGAAGTGAATGTTCATTTCAAATATTTACCAAGGAAGGTCTTTAAGTCATTGTTTATGAGAAATTGAGCTTTATCTGCATGGATGTTTTAGTAATTAGTTGGGTTTTATGGAATGCATGGCAGTGCTTTCACAATTTTATCTCTCGTTCCAATCTTCTATTCATTTCTGGAATGCCAAAACAACATCTGTATTTCCTGCTACAGAAATGATTGGCAGCCATGTTTCAGGCAAATGTGCATAAGAAAAAACAAATGGCATTTACAGACTTGGAAGTTAAATGCTGAATTTAAAAAAACGTGACTTGATGAATCTTAAGGAGGAAGAAAAGGGATAGACTTGCAATTTTGTGATTTGTTGGGCAAAACAGGTTACTTGTCATTACCAATTAGAATTGTATTTTTTTTTATCAGATTAGACATAATGTTTTGGTTTCTGCAATGGAATTTTTAACTTAAGTGGTTATCATACAGATAAAAGCATAAATGTGTATTAATAAGCAGATAATTGATATGGTATGTGTACTGAAATAGATGATAGTTAATACCAGGTACAAAAGCTTTCTAGCAACATACAGAAAAGATAAGCTGGGAAAGAGGAGTGGATTTCAGTAAATGGTAAAGATCTTCAGGATAATAAAAAAATTAAAGACTTGAATGTGTTGGGTGGGGGCTCATTTCATTTTCTGCTGAAGACTGTTTTTGAGGGCTTGTTGGATGGCTACCTCTAAGTGGGGATTTACAGGAGCGTAGTAAGTGTTGTGTCTACATGGGACCTGTACGAATTAAATCTTCACACATTTTTCTAAAGCATTCCATGTTGTCCCACAAAGGTGTTTTTCAGTTATGGCTTTCTTATGTCTCCACATCATTCCTTCTAGATTTGTGTCCTCTTTCCTCATCTCAAATAAGCATCTGGGTGATATGACTTGGATGAGCTCTTAATAAACTTCGTAAATCTAGTAAAAAACGTTAGGTCTGACTAACTTACATGGACTGTTCTTCCTCTGACTCCAAAAAATTCTTTTGGAAATGCCTTACTTTAATTTGCAAAAACTTGCAGCTTAAAACTAGCACTGGAGTTGCGCTCCAGTGGTGTTGTGCCAGCACTCAAACTTCGGGTTCTGGTACACTGCATGGTCCTGTGTGGATATAAAAAGTAGCCAGGACTCATGGCTTGAACTAGAGCATGTTCTGGTCAAATGCTGCTGTCATTCCATTTCTCACTCGCAGTACTGGCCAACAGCAACCTTTTTCAAGCCCCTCTCTAATACCAAAACCTGTGACTAGGACCAACTCAACCTGTAGGCTGCAGTGCTAGCACAATAGGGTTCTACTTCTCTGACCCAGGCCCAACATAGGAAGTCAGTAATAGTGCCTAGAAATCGCCACCTTTTGTGCCTGTGTTCTGTAAAAATGTGTCAGACAACTTTTTTTAAAAGGCCTGATGTTACAAAAAGGCTGTCGCTTTATACTAGGCTTTTCCTGCTTCAGAAAGACCGTCTGAAAAATTTCTTGATGACTTACTATGGAAAGAAAAGGGAAAGTGAATGGTTAGCATGTGAATATCCTCTGTTTTTCAAAAGACATAAGACGTAAGGTTTTGACACATTCATGGCATTTTTCCCCCACCATTAAGACAGATACTAAACTCAGAGACTTGAAAGCATGTTTAGGCAGAAATTATTCCTGCCTTCTGTATTTGAAACCCTGGATACTAGGTTGGAATTCCAAAGATTTGGCCTTTCTCTGACCATTGTCCCAGGAGAAATCCTTGGATGCTACTTCTCTTCTAGTTAAAACAAAGCTTTGTGCTCTCTTCTTAGGGCCGTCCTGAATTAACACCCTCAGCAATAGCTGCAGGAAAACTGCTGGCTCGGCGTCTTTTTGGCCAGTCTTCAGAATTGATGGACTATAACAATGTGAGTTGTTATTTCTTTTTTCAATAATAAACCCCAAATCATACATTTTTTCTCCTTTAGGATTTTTTTTTAAAGGAATTGCATTTTGTCAGCTGGAATCCAGCTTTGACCATGTCCAAAGTAGATATGTGTGACAGAGCTACGCTTGTCAGTCATGTGAAAGTCTCCTCTGTATCTGCCTGGCAGCTGCTTCATATGGTTCAACAGTAACACTTTCTGTTTCCTTGCAAGCAGGTACCTACTACAGTTTTCACTCCCTTGGAATATGGTTGTGTTGGACTGTCAGAAGAAGCAGCTGTGCAATGTTATGGATCAGATAATATCGAGGTATGAAAACAATTTTAATTTTAAAGTTGGTGTCAGAGTTGCGCTGTGAAAAAACCAGAAGTTTCATTGTTGTATCAGGCAAAATTTTCAGTCCCCGAAATACTGTGCTTGCAGTGAGGGAGTTGGTGGCTTCAGAAGAACTAGGGACTTGAAATATACTGAAACATGTCGTAATGGAAACTGGATGCTAGTGTCATGTAGACTGATACAAATTACTGTACAATGGTTGTTCTCATGTGACAGACAATTGGTGCGTATGTGTCATAAGATGCGTTAACGTGCGCACTGGGGAGTAAGTTCAGCTGATGGATTTACGTTGGAGCCCTAGGCATTATCATTAATGAAAAAGAAAGCATTTACTATTCAGAATGAAAAAATTACAGTTAGGGTTATTTTGTGGTATACTTCATTACAGATAAGGAAAGCTTCTTGGATTTCATTATTTTCAGTGAACGAGGTATTAAACTTTTGGGAGAAGCTTAAAGGAACAAGACTAATATTTTTAATTTGGGGCACTGGTTTGAGTAACATGATTATGTGTGATATTTTTTTCCGTTTTGTTTTTAGTCTAATGGTTCCCTAAGAAAGGTTTGTGTTCAACTCGGACTGCGTTTTCCATATTTTTCTTTAAAATAATGAAGAGATTATAAATCAATCAATTTTTCGTACAGCATTATGAATATGTAGTAATAGTAGGCGTTATAACACTAAATAGCGGTTGTTGACATGATAGCACTCTCTAACACAGAATGTTATTGTTTTCCCTACCAGGTGTACCATGCGTATTATAAACCTTTGGAGTTTACAGTGGCTGAAAAAGATGCGACTCAATGCTATATGAAAGTGAGTGCTGTGAGCGTTTTAACTTGCTTTTAAGTTAGAGCAAAAGATACGGTACTGTCAACTTTAGGGAGGATTATTTGGCAAAAAAACCTCTCAGCATGGATGAGATATTTTCCTGGTGACAGCCTGCTTTTCTCCTGTAACTTCAAATGTTTAATATTCATTATGTAGCCCATTGCATCTTGCAGTTGCTTCACAGATAACAGTGTTTTTCAGAGCTGACATTCTGCTGATGGGTACCGTCTTTGAATTGCTCTTAAGATCCTAAGAAATAGGATCCTAAGAAATATTCCAAATTCTATAGAGATTAATCTCTGCTTCCCCCCAGCCAAGTACTTCTCTAGTTATGTGTAATATTTGAGGTACCTTCAAAAAATTGAGCATAGTCCTTACAAAACTGAAGTAACTCTTCAATCTTACTCATCAAAACAAAAAACCTCCTGGTTAGACCAGAGTGTTGGACTTGAAATGTGGCTCCTCCTAGAGCAATTCACTTGCTTCAGTGTTGAAAAAGTTTTCTGATGCACTTGCCCATAGTAGAGAATCTTAGAAAAAGTGTAGTGTTGCTAGAATATGTCATAGTTTTCTCTTTCTTTTCCCCTCACTATCAGGGAGCAATCTTTTTTTCAGTAGATGTAGGAACTTCTGTAGGTCCATCACGAAGTATTACATTGTTGTTACTGTGTTACGTAAGGTATATCCATTGTCAACAGTTGCAACCAATTTTTCTAACCATATTTTGTCACATCTGATTTGTGTAAGTGCCTTAGTAGCTTGCCTTAACTGTCACAAGTATCAGTGTAACTAAGGTGATACAACTTTTTTTACCTCCTCCCTTTAAACCATGTCAATAAAAGTAAATATCTGATCGTGAAGTAGTAATAGTATAATAGTTGTTGGAAGGTATTGAATAAAACCCTTGCTAAACTCCCAAAACACATGAACAAACATTAAACGTGAGGGTTTCAAACTCTATTGCAAGAGGGTTTGTGTTTTTTGTTTTTTTTTCAAAAGTCCTCAATATTTTAAGTGCCCCATCTGGATTGCTACTGTTTCTGGTATTCCTAATGAAAGAATCCAAGCCTTTACTGAATAGCAGAACATGTTAAATTACTGATGGTTTAGTGCTTGATGGTAGGACACAGGGAGAGACTGACTTTCTTTTCATAATTATAAAGGTGGTGCCCTTAAAGGAAATAACAAGTTTTCATTAATTTCTCTGATAAAAATTAAGTGTGCAGTGACTTAGGCCCTCTCAGATACTTATTAACTCACCTTCACCTTTGTCTGCTTCTAAGGGTTGACTCTTTTTTAGGTTATGTGGCTGATGTGGTAAATCTATATCATCAAATATGCTGCTCTAAGTATTTGCTGACTGAATCACAAAGGCACAAAATACCCTATAATTCATAGTGGTCATCTTTGGAAATGCAGCTAATGAGAATAACTGCACAGGCTTGGAGAACTGCAAAGGTGACCATTCAGTGTCAAAATACACTAGTCTGCTTAGGAGACTACAGGAGGTTGAGTATTTCATACAGATGACAAACAGCGACGTATTCATTTTACCACAAATTATCGTTGTCAGTGGCTCCCTCAAGTCTGAAAGAAATACAGTAATAAAGCTTCAATTCAGCAAAGTGCTAAAGGACAAGCATAAGATCTATTGAAGTCAGTAAGACTTAACGCAAATGCTTAAGTTCTTGGCACACTGGGAATAAACAGCTGAACTAAGATCTTGGGGCACTTCAGTTTCATTTAATTCAACTTCATGCCTTATCTTTAAATGTTCTAAGAAAAGATCTCTGGGTAATGTATTGTTTTCAGATGGTGTGCTTACGAGAGAGAGAGCAACGCATTCTTGGCCTTCATTTCATCGGACCAAATGCAGGCGAAGTTATTCAAGGATTTGCTCTTGGAATCAAGTAAGTACAAAAGAATGTCTCCAGCTTCTAAAGCCTGCATTTTAAGTTATTCTAAGATTATAAAAGATAGTTGCCTAGTTTTGGCAACACTATAAAGAATCCATGCTTTTTGTTACTTTTATGTTGTAGCATTGCACATATTTTCACTAAAAATACTGCAGTTCTTCATTAGGATGTGCTGGATTTAGTTACTGTAATACTGGATATAGTTAAGGAAGAACTGAGGAAAATACATTGTTGGCTTGCTGTAGTTAAAGCAAAAAATAAAATTGTGCATTAACTTACTAAGTTTTTGCAGAGTGTAGCTTCTTTTTGCATTCTATGCACAGGATAGGATATATATAGGGTATATATATTGCACCATACGGTTTTGCAAGTCCCTTCTTTAAAAGGGTATGTGTGCTTTTCATAAAATCCTTTCTTTACACCCGCATTTTCTTTTCTAATCTCATCTTAAAATATGCATAGCAATTGCTCCTCAAAAGCTCTGCAAGGACCTGCATGAATTTTTATATTTCTGTGATATAAGCTAATCATAGTATGGTAAGGAAAGAAAGAAACTTCTGTAGGCTGGTGGGAGAGGGGAAGGTGCTTTTGCCTGGAACTATCTAATAATTGCAATAACAAAGTTACCCAAGTAAGTGAACCTTTGTGATCTGATCTTTTCTCAGATCTTCTCAAATACTAATATAGAAATCCTCCTGTTGAAGTAGTAAGGAATGATTCTCTGATTAAATGGAGTCTTTCTGCTATGCCTTCTGTGTGCTACACTTACTTCTTATTTGTTTTTTCATTTCCTTTCTTATTGCTGATTCATGTCTTCAGAAATGTTGATATGTATATTTACATTACTAAATTATAGTTTTTAACTGCTCTTTGAAGAAAGTAGGCCAAGACACAACGAATTGTCCCCAATTGTGGTGTTAGTTCATTCTCCTGAATATCATCACCATATTGCAGTTTTACTCCTCCAGTTGTGAGTGACTAGCATAAATGAAAAGCAGAAAGGATTAAGGCGGCAGGACCGCAAGGATCATGTGAGGAATATCTTGGAAATCACTGATTGCAGTGTACCCTCAGTACACATTTTCAACATGTGTTTGTAGTCCATTAATTGCCAGTGGTATAGATTCTAGAACTACATTTTTTGGTATGTCATTGTTTTGAAGTTTAATCCAAAATAACCAGTGAAAAGGAAGCACATGAAACTGGAGTGCTTTTCTGCTTTGCCTGAGGGAAATTAAAACTTTAGCCACAGTAAGAGGTTTTCAGCAGGTCAGATTCTTGTATTGGTTTCTGTTGTATTTCACAAATGCAGAGCTTTTGATGCAGAACACCCACTGTTAAGAGCTGCTGTTCTCCTTTATCAAGTATTAGGTCTTACTTCAGCCTCTGCAAAGGATGATTTTCCATTTTGCCTCCCCACTTAGCACTCCAGTAACATTTGTGCTCAGCAATGACTTTCCGCTTGTCGGTGCTTTTTTTGGATGTAGCTGGGTACACGAGAAGACATCTGTGGCTCTTGTCACTGTATTTTGTAGAGGGAGAGAATGTTATCCCGTAGAGAGCTTGAAACAATTCTTAAATTTAGAGCCTTTTCAGCTATTCTTACAGCATGACCTGCCAGGAGTAGCAGCTCAAAGCAAAGTCATCAAGTCTAAGAATGTTATTGGACAAGTAGAGGAATTAAGCAAGTGGTATTTTAGCTCAGGCTTTTTTAGTGTGGTTTTGTTTTGTTTTTTCCAATGAGATTTTTTTTTTTCCTGCTGCTTATATCGTTGATCATTTCAGTGTAAGCACTAGACTTTCTCCAAGATCATGGAAGAATATTCTGTTATTACCTCCTTCAGCCGATTTTTCCAGCAGTCCTAATTAAAATACTCTTCCTCCGTATGTATGTGTGTTTTTCCATCTGAAGTCAGAGTTAGTGAAACACACATGTATGTACAAGAAAAGCTGAAGGCTGCAGTTTTGTCATATGTTTTTGCCAAACTTGGTTGTGACTTGGGGCAAATTGCTTAATTCTGTCTACCTCAACTCTTAAGACAATTCTTCCCAACCTAACAGTGTTGTGAAGCTGGACATTTAAATGTTGTGTAAGTGCCTGAGAAATAATTGACAATGTCATCTGAAGAATAAATGCAACTCCTCTACCTGATAAAATGGGCAAGGGCAGAGTTACTTCGATGTTTCAGGACATTCCAGCAGCTTCAGGTGAATAGTGTTTGACTTTGTGGGTCTCTTTGTAGATGCGGAGCTACATATCCCCAGCTAATGAAGACAATTGGCATTCACCCTACCTGCGCTGAAGAAATTACCAAGCTGCACATCACAAAGCGTTCTGGCTTGGATGCAACAGTCACAGGCTGCTGAGGTTAAATACCATCCCTGGAAAGGAGGAAAAAAAGCACAAAATATGTATGTATGGAAACGGAGCACTTGTTGAAACAGCTTTAATGGTTCAATGATTCAAGTTCCAGGAATCTTTCTCGTTCTCCCTATAGACACCTTTTTCTCACAGCCAAACAAGGAAGTTGTCCTTACACCATCACAATTCTGAAAGTAATGCAGTCCTGCTGTAACAACTGTCTTTCTTTCGAAGTGCCTATAACTCTTCTCTCGCTGGGAATAATCACAATTTCATGTATATAAATACAACCAAAGCCAGTGACATCTGAGGCCATCTAGAAATTCAAGTGACCACTGTTTAATTTGTCTGTTGGCATGGCTGACTGCCAAGAGAAGCATCTCAGATAATGCTCATACAAATTCTGGGAGTCAGACAGGGTCTTCGTTAGAATTTCGGTGATGATGCTTTCTCCTGAGTGCTTGGGTAGCTCATTGCCAGTTCCAGTTGTGAACAGTGATGCTCTGTACTCACTAGTGATGGCTGAGAATGAATGGGCTCAGAGGTACTAAGGAAAGAACTGAATTTTATGATGACTTCTCTATCTACTCTTGAAATTTCTAGTTTCGTTCAGTTCAAATTAAATTGACACATCTCACAAATAACTGCTTGAACGCCATAGAGTAAGCAATATTGAAAAGTAGAATCAAAACCACTCATAATCCAGCTCTTGCATCATTTTCTGTTTCATAGGATGCAGAAATCTGGCTGACACAGTGATGTATTTGTTGGTTTGTTTTTAAAATTTTCTCGCTGATGAGCTGGATGCTACATCTGAATGAATTTAGGTCTGACTTTAATAAAACATGTTACTGAAGGAATCTATGTTAGACAGTGATCTAGAAAATAAATGGTCCTGCTCAGAACAAAGATAGAGAATAATAATCTGCAAGGGTTTTTTTTTGTTTTTTTGTTTTTAATTGTTGGCCAGAATGAGAAAGGATTGCTCTGTTGCAAATTTCTGCTTATTTTCCTCCTATCCAGAAGGGGGAGATGCTGGCTAACTTGTGACAGTGAAGAAAGAGCAATCTGATAGTGAAGCTGGTTCTGCAGGATCTTGTTAAATAGGTAGCCTGACAAAGGTAAACACAAAACAAACTGTTGAATTTAAATCCATGTTGTGGTTGCCAACATTTTGATATGCATAGTCACATCGTTTCTTGCACCCTTTACAGTAGAACAGTGCATGTAGAAAAAGATGTCAGCCTGAGGTGAAACAAAAGGTATCCTTTTTATCAGTGTTTTTATGCGCGAGATTTGTTATCCTTGTAGCTGTCCTTCTGCTTGTTGCACAGTTTGGAAAAATAGTCTTATGGTCATGTGTATTTTTGCTATTTTTAACTGAATTGCTATTTCACTGCTGCAGCATGCAACACGGACAAATGGTATATTTCAAGTGTGAAATCTTTTTTGCCATGAGAATTGTCCCTGTCAGAGAAACTATTAGACAAACAGTGATTAGAACGTCCTTCTAAAATATGATGGAACAGCATTTATCGCATTCTCATTGATACTAGAATACTCCATTTTCAAAAATCTGTTCTGACTTAAACAACAAAAGAAATCTTTAATGCTTTATTTACAAAGTTTCCCGATCTTTGGTCTGTGGTTTTGGTCTGTAAAAGAGGAAGGAGCAATACAGTCTGACTGCGAGCGGCATTCCCTATCGGATCTGCTGATGCCATTTTTCATCTGTGAAGTCATCCATAAGCTTGTAGTTGAGAAGAAATACTTTGAGCGGAGGTGTAGTTTAAACACTGCCTGGATATTGCAACTGCCTTTAGAAGAAATGATTAAATTTTTATATCTGTATATAAATATGTGCATTACCTGCACATTCAGAAGTTCTCATTTCCTTTAATAAAGGTCTGAAGAGTATGATACCGCCAAAAACTCTACTAGATTTTCCCAGCTGTTTAAAAAAAAAAAGTTCATAGGAAATTGGGGGATTTTTTTTAAAATGTTTTACTTAGTATTTCAAAACATTGAGATACTGAATAGCTCGGTCTACAGAGATTTTGCTGTGAGAAACATCCCACCTTTGACTAAACTATAATGTGTATGGAAGCAAGATTTTTGTACTCATAAATGAAAACATTGATGTTTAGCCATGTGAAAGCTGCTTCTCTTCTCTGTCCTACTAATGCATGCAGTGAACTGTCTGCCCCTACCGACAAATCGGTGGGAAGATGAATTAATTTCATTCATCGTAAAGTTCAAAACACCGATTTGAAACAAGTAAAGAGATCTCAAGGAAAGGTGTTCTCAGCATTATCTAGGCTGTGAAACTCAGGCATGTCATCGTTCTCTTGGCTTTAGAATTGCTGAGTGGACTGCATGAAAATTAATCCTTTATCTTGAACAGCAGCCTAGTTCTGTTTCTCATTTAGTGGAAAACGTTGTTGCCCCCCTGAAGTAAAACTCATCACACCTTCACACCTACATAACCCCAGTGTCAGAATCAGCAGCAAGACAGAATAGTGACAACTGCTGTGATTGTGCTTTTTTTCCTGAAGGATTCACCAGGGATGGTCCTCAAGAATTTTTTTTAAAGGCCTGACTAATGTCAGTTGAAATGACTGATGTACGCTGCAAATTACTGATTATATGTGATAGTGTTTAAGGAAAAATAATAAATGTTTAGTCAGGCTTCTCAGGATGCCAGCTGATGAGGACTTGTTTGTCAAGCCATACCATGGTGCAAACAAGTCTGAGCATTGCTGGGTCCCTCATATGTATGATCTCAGTATTTGTTGTGTTGTGAATTGATGAATTAATAAATATTTTTTTCTAGTAAATGTTTGATTGTATTTTTTTTTTATTTTGTATATATGACTTCTATTTTCAAAAGATTTCTTTTTTGATCTTAACACTGTTTCTCTTGGTTGAGGTGTATGTTAAGGAAACAATGAAGGAGACAGACCTTTTAAAAAGGAAATGTTTTTACCTCTCTGTCTCTGATGCGTAAACTGAATAGCTATGGAGATTATTCCAGGCTGGATAACCTTATTATTTTAAATTTTAAAGAACGTCTTGACTTGGTAAGTATATTTTCAAGTACTCTCCTGTTTATTCCAGCTAATGTGGTCTAACAGGTATATTTACGGTCTGTGGTTGACATTGCTTTACTCTGCAAGAGTAAACTCCCTTAAAATACAGTGCAGTCAGGGTATTATACAGGGCTGAAATATTCTACATCAACTCTGAGTTTTAAGCTAGAACATGTAGTGGAAAAAATACATTGCAGGAAAGCCAATTAGTAGCTATGAGTACTGTTAGGTAAAAATGTTGGAAAATTAATTAGGAAATTACTAGGAAAAAATATTTTTAAACCCTGACAAACCTCTATCAGAAAAGAAAGGGACTATATTGTTCAAATTTATCTCAATTTTCTTATTTTGGTGAGAGGTTCCCGTTAAGGCAGGTGATGCTGAGCTTCTGAAATAGGCTGGTTTAATATTACCTCAGTATGTGCCCTGAATTTGATGCTGAGAAAGAATATTAACTTTATTGTATCTAAAGGCATTTTTATTATTTCTGCATTTTTAATCAGTTTTAATTTCCTGGAATATTTCATTGCAGGTTCTAACTAATTAAGATAGCTAGAAACAGTGGCTAAAAAAGGGGAATAAGGTAAGGATAATTCTTGATGCTACTTTCACCTTATTTTCATACACCACTTAATGCTGAAACAAACAAGAATAACAGACAAGCATATAGACAATAATGTTTATAAATTAGGAATCAAATATACTGCATTACTTACATTATACCTAATGTTAGCTTGTTCTCAAAGCTGTGTTATTGTGTACAATTAAGTTTGCCTTTTCCCATTTATGCGTGCACTGCATGTCATTATACCTACTGGAAAATGTTTCTAATTTAGATTATTTCAAACCAAGAGCTGGAAAAGATATTTCAGTATAGCAGATACACTTGGACACTTTTGGTTTGTTTTGTTGCTAGCACAGTCATTATGATAAAAACATAAATACACTGCACTATGGCATTTCTAACCAAAACAGTTGCATATTGTGCAGACTTTTCAGTTTGAAGGCTTCTCTTCAGAGGCTCAAGCCTTTCCAGCAAAGTAGGCAATTTTGTGCCTGTATAAATTGCCATTTGTCTAAATCCTGGTGAAATCAATGTACTCAAAGTTAATGTTAGCCATTAATTTCAGTGGGATGCAAGTATGTTTTAAGTGCTTTATTAAAGGGGAATCAATATAAGCATATGCCAAAACGTCTTTCATTATTACAGTTGGGGAACAGACTGCAATTATGATTCAAAACATAAAAGGTACAATGGACTTCTATGATTAGGCAATGAAATATGCCTTTAATAAGCCTAGTGCAGACAGTTTGTTTTGCAATAAGTAAACTTGTATAAAATTCATTGACTTTTTCATTCTTTCAGATCTGTGTGCTCACTTTTAAGAGAGGTTTTTCAGTTTTATGCACAAAGTTTTCCTGATGTTCTTCCAGCAGAAGGGCTTGGTTTGCATGCATTTATTCTAATGCCAAACTTGAATTTTACTGGCAAAAGAGGAAACAACAGAACAGACCTATTTTTTCCAGGCCAGCATGCAACAGATATGGTGTAATTAACTGATTTTTTAAAAATGGAGTATTTCTGTCCACTACACGTCAAATAGCTAATTATGTTTCTGTTGTGGCACTCAAAGTTAATATTGTCAGCTCTTCTTAGTTCTAATCCTCTGCACTGAGTTTTGATGGGCCAGGTGAAATATCCCCTTCAGCACCTTACTGCAATTCTTGTCAATCATCTTGCCATGAAAAACATGCATATTACAAAGGCTTTGGCAACACTGCATCTGATTTCAGTCTTTAATCTTACATGCACCTTAAGAAAACACCATTTCAACTGCTGACGTTCTGTTTGGGACGTGAATGGATCCTCTTTGCTGTGGGAAACAAAAGAAAATGATCTAATCTTTAATGGAAATAATGGAACGCTTTGGCCATTGCAGTATAAAGCCTTAGTACTAAACCACTGACCTAGGAAGAAAACAATTAGGATGGTGAGCTGGTGTAGATATTGAGGAGAATACCTCATCTGAATAAGTAAGAAAATGCATATTTATTTATTTATTCATTGTGTAATTGTGAAAGGCCTCATTTCAAGTCTTGTTAGAGTTAAGAGGGTGTCTTTTTTTGGTTTTGTTTGACTTTCTTTGCCATGATTGCTCTTCGCTGAAGTCCATTTCTAAGCACAGTACTGCGCATGCCGTTTTTTGGTTTGTTTTGTTTCTTATAGACAAGATCTAGCACATCTGAAGGCTTCTGGTCCTACAATGGAAAATGAACATCATTCCCAAGAATCTGGAATATAAACTAATAAGGCAGATTTCCAGAATCTGATTGCATCAGTCAGAAAGATACAGTATGAAGAGAAAAGTGGATGTTCCCTAGGGGGTAGTGTGAAATGGAGACCGGTCTTGTTTGAACAAGGTGCTTTGCACTGTTAGCTGGGTAGAGGTATTGGGAGTTGCAGCCTGTCAGAACCAGCATCTCCAAGGAGGAGGTGGGGGGAAAATTTTCCAGGTAAAAATCTCAGTAGTTTGTGGTAGAGTATGTCCAATATACTAAAACGATAATTTAAGGAAACCTTTTATACTCTATGAAAGATGAACTGTAAAGATACTGCCACTTTCTGCACCTGTTCCCCTTTTTCCTTCAGATGGTATGAAGACCAGAAAGGCTGTTGGGTTTTTTTCCATCTTTCTTCCCTTTAGTTTAAAGCAACATGGCAATTGGCTTGTTCTTCCTTGTTTCGGCATAAAACCAAACAGCGAGATCCCTCTTCCTAAATCTTTCCCAAGGCTATGTGACGAGTTAGAATTAGCTGGGTGGTAACATAACTCAAACCAATCTGAAACAAAAGTGCTATAGATACCTGTTCAGTCCTTGAACATTGGAATATTATGTAACTCCAATAAAATAAAATACCAAGTGAGACAAAACAGCAAAATAATGAGACAGTTTTTAGGCTTTAAATGAAAATAAAAAATAAATATATGTTCCCTTCTTTGCAGGCTCCCTGTGAGATAAGGCCCAAATATATTATTCCATGACTTATTCCTAACAAAACAGTGAGAACTGAAAGCTTATTTTGTTTTTACCTCATATTAATATGTGAACGAGCTGTAATGCAGCCAACCAGTATTCTACTGACACTGTATCAGAGCAACAGGTTACATCGCAGCTTTTAGCTTTATGCAGGAGGTTGAGCTGTCGTATATGACGCCTTAGTTTGTAATGCAGTTAGTGATGCACAGCAATCTTTATTTAAACACCTTTGTTCAACAGGAACAAAGGATTGAGCTTTGGCATTTTTATTTAATCTCTTTGTCTCCTCTCAAAGGATCAAGAGGAAGTGCATTAATTTTCAATTTCACACAAAGGCAAGTTGTACAGACACAGCTGAAAACATCAGGAAACACAGGCGTTTTCCTTGGAGAAGTGGAGTCAACTAATGTTCTGCTGGCAAAAGATTCCTGAATAATTGGGAAGATGTTGTTAGGCACAGTAGTTTGGGCATCAGGGTGTTCATACTCTGATAACGCTGTTCAGTTTGGCTAGCTTAGATGAATCATTCCTGAAAGGTAGGAAGCAGAGATTATTAACCATATAACAGGAAGCAATTTAAACAATATTGGCTACTTTGGAGACTTAAGAAATGGCTCTCAGATTGCCAAATGATTTCTATTCTTTTTTTGACCCATTTGAATTACACTAGACTGGGACCTAATTAAATCATGAGAGTGCTTTTGATTTTTGCATCTTTAATCCTCACTGGGTTTATTTCCTAGACATATTTCAAACATGGGAAAGATAAGGAGAATTCTCTTGACACTTCAGACTTTGCTTGCATTGATTTCTGGCTGTGTTCATTCTGCATATATCCAGGATACCTTGAAATTTCAGGTCAGGACTTTTGTTCTTGTCCTTATTTAGGAATTTAATTGTATTCTTCTTTGCTCCTTGAACTTTTCTTGTTCTGCTTTTTTTGTGAGATTCTTTTTGTATTTTTCTTAGTTACTTTTAGCCATATTTAAGTGTTAAGTGAATTCTCTTTGGATGGGCTAAGAGTCCAATGTATTCACAGGAGAATATTTCAGGATTTTCTGCTTGCATCTTTCTTTAATTCCCTTGTACTTTCCAAATCTGGAAATGCCATAGCTCCAGATGAGGCAGTTCTAAATAAGTCCTGTCCTTAGCTGTGGTATAGTTCCCACTGAAGAACAGGAGACCAACCATTTGTGAGTGTTTGCAGTTGGAAATTCTGAAAGGGCATCATCCTTCCCTAATGACAAAATGCATCTGATCCACAAGCTGTGAGAACAGCACTTCAGGCTTTCCATGGCAGTGTCAAAGTGGAACTTCTGCTTGTGAAATGCAAGGCCAACTTCTCTGTCACTGTGGCTACTGAGAGTTCTAAGGTCTTGCATTTTTTGTGGCAGGTAGCAAGTTCTCAAAGTGCAGAAAGCTGTCCTGGAGTGATGAGATTGTCCATGTGTGGGGCTTAAACATCCTTGCGAGGCCACCTCATTGTCTTACACTCTAGTTCTGGAAGTCCTAGTATTTCCCAAGTACACAAGTTGGGTGAATATTTGCTGTAAGCTATTGAGTTGATGCCCTAGAAGGCAGAGGGGGGTGCTCACTTGGATCTGCATTACTGATTGAAGCACTCTCCCTCACTGTACTTCAGTGAAGTGAAGCCAAGAACAACAAGATAAGAATTAATATAAGTGACAAGGGAGTTTCTCAGACTGTGCTGGTGCACATTAGCCTGGCTGAAGAGAAAAAGAAGCTGATACTTGAGTCTTTTGAGTTGTGAAGGGTCTGGTCAGTCCTTGAAGGGGAAGCACATGAATGGCCCAGTTGTCATCGCATTTTATTTTTCCTCCAACTTTGACTAATGGTGCATTTCCTTTGGCCTCCCATGGGCCGTCCGTGGCTGACTTGCTTTGTCACTCTTCACGTCTAGTCGCTGCCTTTACTGTCCACGCTGTTCCCATGGCAGGAACCCGGTGTCCTCTAAAAAAACGCACAGGCACAAACCATCTGTCATTCTTCCCACTCCTCTTTCAAGTGACCACTTCCCATATTGTGTGGCCTTGCAGGCTGAAAGCAGTCTGCCTCCCCCCTGCATGCCTGGAGTACATGCCAACTCTCTCCCCGCTTGATAAGGGACCTCCCAACGTTCTGCCTGTAAAAATACTAATGGGCATCTCCCTGTTGATAACCAGCTCTGCCTTTTTATTGTGTTCATGGGGTGATAAGTTGTCTGGATCAACAAGGAACTGTCCCTTTTGCGACTTTGCAGGCAAAGTTATTAGGGTCAAATTAGGTGTGAGCTGTGAAATTAATCATTGCAACCAAAAATGATTTGTCATGTGCTATGACAAAAATGAAGCTGAAGGGTAGAAAGGGAAATTATTGTAGGGCACAAAGAACCAAAGTGATTGGGAAGGAGGGAGGAGAGAATGGCTGAGAAATTAAGTCCAACAGATCTAAACTATAGCTGAAATTTCTAAGCTAAAAATCTAGTCCCTCCTTCTGAGGCAGCACTTGGCAATACACATGACCGATGTCTACGAATTGATGTCCTCTGAAGCAGTTCTTTTCCTACAGCACAGCTTAGAGTCACTGCTTGGGGACACAACTTCTTGGGTCATGTGTTGTCAAGGCTGCCCTCACAGTAATATTTAAGAGTTGATTAGAGGAAAGCAGTGTAGATAAACTTTCAGTTTGGACAAAGGAAGATGCAACTCAGAGGTCAAACCTATGAAAACAAAGCCTGTTTGACACACCAAGAGGTCTGTGTGAATTTGGTTCTGACTTCGGAAACTGGGGAGCTGTGAGGAGAGTATTTGAGCTTATAGAATCATAGAATGGGTGAATCAGAATCATAGGATGGGAAGGAAGATAGTGAAATACCCATTGAAAAGCTTCTATTTTGTTTTCTGGTATCCAGAAGCCTGAATTCTCTGCCTCAGATACAAAGTTGAAGGTGTACTGGATTTGGTTGGAAATGCTGCAAAGCTATTCCCATTTCCTGTGGCTGTTGCAAGGTTGGCCTTTTTCCATGGCTAAGCCCCAGTTCTTAGCTAGCCAGAATGAAGTGGCAGGAGAAATTCACTCTCTCTTTCATCTTATTGTGTGTCTAGAAATGCAAGAACCAAGACTTTGAACCAGTAATTCCTAAGTCTGTGGCTTGATTTGCTGCAGTAGGAACTGTGTTTTAAGGGGTTTGTCTTCTTTTACCAAAGCTAATTGTTAATTGCATCCTCTTTTTTTCTAGCCACTGCCACAAAGAATGACTGCCTTCTGTGCTGATGACAGATCTGCCCCTCTGCTATCAGACACTGCTCTTTTGCCATCTCAGTTTCATAAAAATTGTCTGTGCCTGACTGTGGAGCAGTCATGTTGGACAAAGCAGTTCTCCGAGGAGGAGAATGATGTATGTTGGAGTGATTACCTTCAGCATGGCTGGGGCACTAAAGTGGTGTTAATTTTTTTATTCCCCCCATATTCGCCCTTTCCCTGTGCTGAATTCTTAACACAAATCATGGCATTGCTGTTTTAGCACACACAGAGATGATGCTACAGTAACTTGAAAAAAGAAACATGTTTTGTGGCACTGCTATGCGTTGCTTTTGTCAAAATTGTCAGGAAAGAGATAATTGCTACAGGTGGCAGAGGCTGCCAGATGACCATCAGAGGGTACATAGGGAGTAAATTTGACTACCTCTGCCAGATTTCTAGTGTTTATGGCAGCAATGCTGCTTCCTTTTCTCTCACTACTACCGTATATGTCATTTTGCTACAGCTTGCATACTGGCCTCATCCCTGTGCTGAAGGAAGAAGCAGGTCTGATACTCATGCTGTGCTGAGGTTCTCTGGGACCCTAGGGGATGGGTTTGCAGTGGTGCAGTTACATTGACACGGAACTCTGGAGATGTACCTACACAGAGCAGTTTGTCTGCAAGCAGCTTGATCTGAAAAGCATCTGCAAGCAGCACAGATATCCTCGCGGAGATGGGTTCTCAGGATTGAATCTCAGCTCTGTTGAGAATCACTTTGTATTCCTGTACTTCCCTGAAATACCCTTTAATAGTTGATTTGGACAGTCTTTAGCAGAGATCACATTTCTAATTTGGGATCCCCTTTATACATCTTTCATTAATACAGGGATTCTCCACAATCAGAGACTAGCACCGCAGAACAGCTGGATCCATTTTGGCTTGACAAAGGGGCATGGGCATTTTTTTATATGTATTTATGGTTCTCATGAACATTCAGCATGCTTTTTTATCAGTATTAAAAATAATCAAGACTTCTGGAAAGAATTCATACTGCATTGCCATCATCTGCAGGAGTTCTTCCATCTTTCTCTAGAATATGTATTACTAGCTGACACTGTGAACTAACTGGTCCAGTCTGGGAATTTCTAGCTACAGCTGGAGGAAAAGGGAGGCTGCGAAGGGAATTGGTATCTCTTGATCATCACGGAGAGCAAATATAATACAGGCGGCAGCCTGGCTGCCCCTGGAGCAAGTCAGAAGCAAGAGGCTTGCAAGCAGGCACCTCAGAAAGCTCCCCAGAGGTTTGCTCTGCCTGCTGCACCCGCTGTGGTTACTTGGTAGGTTACTTGCCCTGCCTGTCTTGAGGTATCTAGAGTTGAAGCATGTGTTTTCCATTTAGAGCTTGGAGGATGCCCAGATCCAGCTTGGCATGCTGTCTGCACTGGGCATCAGCAGTACAGATGTGGAAACCACAAACCCGATTAATATGAGCCTAGAGTAAAAACTCAAATAAGCTTATAAATAAAACCAGACTTGCAGATTATTTGTTTCCATATTAGTCTATAATAGACCCTACTCAATATGTTTGTTTTATTTGGTTTGGTGACCGACATAGGTATTTATATTTCCAATAAAAATTTAAATCAGAATACAACAGACAAAGTAAGCTTAGATTAGTTGTGCAGAAGATGATTGCAACTGTCTGAAGCATGTAATTCCTTACATGAAACGTTAGCCTGCTTTGACCAGAGTTGTGACTCCTCAGAATTTAATTTACCACCCCATCATAGCTCCAGATCCTACATTGATATATTAAAATAGACTCCTAAATGCACTGTAGTCCTCAATGAACAATCTAGAGGTGTTAGATGACTTGCTGGGTCTAATTCTCAATTTAAGCACCATCTGTGTGATCTTGAGTGAGTCACTGAATCACCCCCATGTCTTAGCTTAAAGTGGTGACTGTCTTTTTGTTTTCTGCCAGTCTCCTGCTGAGCTCTGGGCACGCCTGAGGACCTCCAGTGCTCCTTTGCAGTGCAACTTCAGCTGCTGCAGTGCAGGTATCGAAACCATCCAGAGAAAAGAGTTCTAAAGAACCTTCTGAGAAGATTTGCAACAGTACTGACAGACATTTTACTCAGTGGAGATGATCTGTTCCTGGAAGTTGCTGACCGTCTATCCAAGGTGAGATTGCCTTGATTCCGCTCTATTTAAACAGAGCTGTACCAGAAAAATCTATGATTTGTCTAGTAGGACATCTAGTTTCTTTTGCTTGTACTATGACACTTAAGATGGGACACCTGCACGAAGCCTGACAAGTCTTTGAAGTGGGACTTGTGCCAAGGCCTTGTACATAACTTTGGTAAGCCGTATCTATGAGTGAACAGCTACGCCTACATGGACGTTCAGACCATACCAAAGTGACAAAATTGGAATTGTGCTTCTCTCCTGTAGACTTCCTAAATACAGCAGAGAAAAAGAAGCACTTCCATATGCTGGTTTAGATCTCCCATAGGCTATCGAGGAAGCATGCAGTTCTTGCATCCCAGTGGGATGAACCTGAGCCTTGAATAAGTATTTGCACTGACTTTTTTGTGCTAGTGGGGCTCAAATGAATAAACAAACAGTGCTCTCTTCCCATCTTCGCCTTGCAAAAGCATAAGGGAAAAAACTCTCACACTCTTTGTTAGAATGTGAGTGCCAGAGGAAAGACACCAGCAGTTATTCCATTCAAATGTCCAGTTTTTCTTTCCAATTGTTTCTCTGGGTTCCTTTTTTATTTTTTTCCCCTCTTCGGCTGGTTGAGCAATGGTGTGTTCTCATGAAACAAGTTTTTAGCTTCACAATGGTCCTGACTCCTCATTGTTTGAAAGGTAAGAGGGTCACTCAAAGTAAACTCTCTCATGCTAGATAGTGTTTTTCCACATGGAAATGTTGGAGGGCCATTCTGTGCTGTGAGCCCAGAAAGGCCAGAAGATGCCTTCAGACTCCCCAGGTGCCTGTTTTCTAATGTTATTGCACATACAATATCATTAATATTATGTCCAAAGCTTGTCTCTTTAAACAGAGTCAACACATCTAACCTATTAGGCAGCCACAGGGAAAACTGTAAGGAATTAACCCTTTCCATTGCCTAGAGAAGAAATCAAAGATGACATGACCTCCTTAAATTGCAAAAGGAACTTAAATGTTTTCTTTCACAAAGTAGTGGAAATAATTCCTTTCTCTTTGGCACTCACCTGTAAAATGCAACAGCGTGTGTCCTGCAGAATTAGAAAAGACTGATGACTTAGAAGATATCATTCTCTTTCCTGTGGCACATGCCACTGAAGGACAGGAAATTTCCCTACCACCCACCTTTTTCTCTTTTTGAATCTCCGTTTCCCTGTGGGCTGCCTCAGGTACTGGGCTAGGCTTGGCACGTAGACACAATTAGAAATATAGGCGAGACTGCATGGAGCAGTGTCCAACTGCTGAGTGAGTGCCCAGTGGGCCGTAGCAAAATGCACGACCAAGTCAAAGAAAAATGGAAAATATTTCATAAAATTCATCTTTGCATCCCTTTTTCCTCTCTTGATATATGGCCCCTTATTCACAGCTGCCCGGGCCCCGGCCCGCATGTAAATATGTCAGTGCACCAATGAGACGGAACATGGTCACAGAAATGCCGGCGGCTGTTCCCAGATAAAACGCCGAGCTGGAGCCGAGGCGTTTATTGTAAATAAAGATCAAGGCAAAGCAGCAACATTTCTGTTTGACTCAAGCCTGCCAAGGTTGCTAGTCGAGCTCCTTTCACGACTACCATATGTCCACGCGGATTTCCCCTTCCAGAAAGTGACGTGTTATTCTTCTGACAGCTCTTAGCCAGTGCAAGTTCCTCGATCCTTTCCATGTGTTGCTTTACAATAACCTGGAAACACTGGGGGCAGATGGGGCAATGGGTGCATGTGTGGGCATAGAGAGAGACTTCCAACTGTTCAGCTCTTAATACTTCTGTACCTTAACAGTAACTGCATGGCCAGGGACACTTTAATGGGTTTTTTTGCTATGCTCAGTAGAGGGCACTGGATCCTATAAATGGGAAGCACAGAGGGCCTGATAGCTTTAGCAGATGGACGAATCTTTTTTTCCTCTGCATACTGGTGGTATGGAAGAGGAGTCTGCTGCTCTGCCTGCTGCATGCTCATTGACCGAGAGATGACCACAGTATGTGTTAGGAGGTGATAAACTCGTGTCTTTTACATGTATTTTTTATTTTAATTAAAGTCAGTTATCTGGTAATCAGGTTGGCTAAAGTACTAGCCATCTGGCATCCTTCTGAAGAGCAACACTAGCCAGCTGACACAACTCAGGGGAGGTGCAAGCACCTACAAACTAGAGCCTGAACAGCCAGGCTGGGGTGGAGACTGGTGGAATTGTACAGGCTTGTTCCTGCAGTCCACAGGGGAACTGTAGGAATGGTCTGAGGAGTGTTGGCTGAATCATGGAGTTTAGCCTTCTGTATAGTCCTTGATCCAAAGTTCCTACAATTTCACTACAAAGTTATCATTTTTTCCAACGAATTCATCTTGTTTTCAGCAATACTCACAAACAACACGCTGTCAATCTGCTCCACTCTCTCTCACAGTTCCCTTTGCTGTGTGCTAGGGTTTGCATTTTCCCCACTCATGGCTCAGATGAGCTGTAAGCCAAAGGGTCTAAGAAAAAATATAAGGAATGTAGTTTTTTTCAAATTATTTTTTCAAGTTTAGATGGGTCTTGTGTATGTAGGTTGTAATATCATTCTTTTAATAATAAAATTTTTAATGCTAATAAACAACGTAAATTAAAAAAACTTTCTAAGCCTTCATCTGGCACTAGTCTAATATGTTGAAGATTTGGCACAACTTAATCATATGATTCAAGAATAAGAGCTAAAATTGTTCATTCCCCACACTGACAGATACTGACCTAAGTTCTTGAGCTGACCTAGGATGCTTCACTTCAGCTGACAGCTCCAAATGCAAGAAAACTGAATACTACCGCAGTATGTGCTTTAGCTCTGCTGAAGAAAATGGCAATGCAATGCTGTTTCCCAAAAAGCAGGTAGGTAGCTATCGAGTGTTTTATGCTTCTACAGCAACACATCTCACCACACCCTAGCTATTGCCAGGTGCGCACCAGAGGTTAAATGTGCTGGAAAATGTGGCAGCGGCTTCCAGCATGTGCTGATTCCTGAGCTTAGTGGGACTCAGGCATGCCTGCCTTGCATAGCAGCTGGGAGAGAGCGGCAGCTTTGCTTTCACACACCCTCTCGCTCACAAGTCTGAGCTCCTGCCTTTGCCTTGGCAATGCAATATATGGTTCAAGAGCTGCCCGTGCGCCACAGGTGGCTGGCCCTTGGCCTGTAGTGCTGCGCCGCTGTTCCCATTTAAATCAGATAGAAGCCATGATTGCTAAGGGTTGTGGGTTTGGTGTTTTTATTAAATAGGTCAGCAGGCCCTAACAGTTGGCAGCCGTCTCCAAACTGGGAGCTGAGTGATGAAAGGCCATATTATGGCAGGCTCCAGTGTATCTTTTTATCTGTCCTACCTGGTAGAGCATGTTCCAGGTGGAGACTGACAGGGTGCTCATGCTAAATCCTGCTCTACTGTTGTTCCCTAGTGACAACAGCAGCATCCTGGCTCCTTGTCCTGTGCTCAGATCCCAGCTCCCTTTGCCTGCCCTGGAAACTACTGGTCCCATCCCAGTTCTTCGATATCCGGAGATTGCCTGACTTGAGCCTGTTGTTCTGGGTATAATCCCTTTTAACTCCTTCGCAAACAGATGTGCTCTTGAAGTGGTTCCTATAGTCTGTATTAAGCTAAACTTGGGCTGCATTTTGCAACCAACTTCAGCCTTCCACTGCACAGGCCTCATACTGCACCTTCATTTCTGGTACTGTAAATCATTATTCCTGAACATTACTCAGTGGTGAAGAGAAATAGGTAGATGATAAACTTGGCCATAAGTTGGTTCAGTAGCAATTTTCCTTAGCAATGTTAAAGTGAGATTTTTTTTTTAAATATTTTTTAACAGTTCCTTGACAGGTTAATGGGTTACATGGACAAGAGACTTCTGCTTTATCCCCTGGAGCCCTGACAATTTGAGGTGTTGGCTGGCTTAGCTCCTAGATATGAGAGGCAGAAACGACTTCCACTTCTCCCCAGTGATTTCCTGATGCTTACTGGTGGAGAACAGAGATGATTCACTCCAGAAGGTACTGCTGAGTGCTCCCGAGTATCTGATCTGCCAAGCAAGGTTGGTAGCATCAGTTCCCATAAGATTTCCCGCTCCTGAGGAGAGGCTGGTGTCAGCCCCAGCTAAATCCCAGAGGCCTGATATCAAACTGTGTAGAGTTTTGTTAGAAGCCGACTGAAAAACTGGTGCTGTTATTATCTGACACTAGCTGAAACAAAGGCCAAATGTTGATGAATGTCTGATCCTAAAAGTAAACAATTTGGTTTTTTTTTTTTCTTTGCGAGTCAGGGGCCCTCTAGGGTTTTATCTGATTTTGGCAATCTCCCGTACATTTTGGTGCCTGGAGCATGGTTTTAATTGTTACATCACAAAAGTTGCCAAATAAAGTTGAATGCTTCTTAAAAACTCTTTCAATTTTTATGGAACTTCTCAACGGCTTGACTAATACAATAATTACTGGAACTCAGCTACGTTGCCTAGTGGCAAATGGAATTTTTTCATAATGATCCTGTCTGTCGTTAATAGCAGGATTTGTTCTTTCTCTCAGCGGGAGAGAGGCCAGAAAGCCATGGTATCTGTCTTTTTTAATGACAGCCAACAGCAAACGGATAAAATAATCAATTATATCTACAGATAGGTAGATAAAGTATAATTTATCATGTCAAAAACAAAAATGTTTTTAATTGGGCTGTTAATCATTTTGTAATTTTAACTAAAGAGATGGGGGCTCTACTTTGTGCTCAGACATCACTAATATTTCATGCAAAATTAGCTGATCTTATTATAGCTTTAATAATAGTGTTTACTACTAGCTGCCAAAATATAAAATGCGATTTCTGCTCTCATTAGCTGAAATCTTTGCAATTATAAAGCGATATCTTTCCCTTTTGTTTTTGTCCTTCTAGAAGGATCCAGGAAAAGAAGAGGGGGAGGGGGTTCATCTGCCTAATCAGCTCTAACAGTTTTTTGAAAATATGCTGATCTTTCTGCTTGATTAGGAGTACTCATACTAACTACCAACAAATGCATTACTAAAATTATGGTTTGGTTTTGTTTTTTTTACAGCAAAGCATATAAGCAGATTAGTATAACACAGCAAAGATTGGAAGGTGAGAGTTTTGATTTCTAGCCACACCTGAGTTGTCTTGTGGGAAACGGGTCATCATTTAATCCCTCCTGACTTGTTCTCCCTGTCTGTAACACAGGTATTAGATAGCTGCCTCATCGGGTGGCTGTAGAGTGTGTAAGTGTTGTAAGATTACTGAAAATTTCTAATGAAGATGGCAACCATCTGGATGGATGGCTTCAATAGCAGCCTCTTTGACAAGTTAGTTTTCTGAGGAAGGAAATGGGAAGTTTGTTGGTGGACCTAAATCTGCCTCATATTACAGGTGAAAATGTCATGATGCTGCCTGGTTTCAGGATCAGTGAGGAATCATTCAGCAGAAAAGTCTCACAGCACTGGGGTACTTTGGCTGTCTACGTTTTCGTTATTCCTATCGGTCACGAGCAGATGCCCTGTGTGGGACCAGATCTCTATTTTACCTATAAATTCTAGATTAAAAATATGCCAGCCATGCTAGGAAAAGAAATGCAGCTCTTGAGCACTACTTTGCCTTAAATACACTGGAATTACTTCCCTGCTTCAGAAGTGTTTTGCAGAGGCAAATTAATCTCCACTTCTCTTTAACGTGGTTTCCCTCTGAAAAGCTCTATCTGCCTTAAATCAAGAGCCAGCCACTACAGTACCTATTAAGGAGCAGAACATGTACTTAATGTTGTTTGGCAAGGGCAGATATCACTTTCAATGTTATGGTGGGTGTTTTTGGCTATGGGTTTATTTTTATGTCTGTAGCATCTCCCAGTGACGCCT
Organism: Apaloderma vittatum; assembly: GCF_000703405.1. NCBI lineage: Eukaryota > Metazoa > Chordata > Aves > Trogoniformes > Trogonidae > Apaloderma > Apaloderma vittatum. Next base: position 6,224 of record NW_009696266.1, on the reverse strand, counting down.
GTAACAGAGAGGGGCAAGGCTGCCCTTTCTGTAATTGGATCTTCCCTGGAATTGAGGGAAATTTAATGTATCGAGTGTGTTTTTTACAGGTCTGATGATAGGATTGAGGTTGTATTCATGCTGGAAAACAGGGAGGAGAGGTTCTGGGGCTGGCTTGCCCAAGCATAAATAAATTGGAGGTACACGAACGTTTAAAAAATTCCCAGAGAGTCACGTTGCACAACTTAATGGGCCTGGTGCCTTCACCTGTGGCAATTTTATGTGACTCTTAACTCTGGCCTTAAATAAAAATGAGACTTGCTCTAATGACATCAACAGCCTGCAGTGAAGCAAATACACTGCTACTTTGATACAGATCCCCTTTTAAGGAGAACACAATAGAGAGACAAGGCTCTTTTTCCCATCTGTTAGGTGAATGTTACGACTCCCTGTTCAGACATGTGCTCTCAACAACTCCACTTTCAGTGTTACACTAGATGATTTTTACTAAGAATACGGCTATCTGCTGCCCCTGCTCTTGCTACCTTGATTTTACTCTCCTCCATTACACGAGAGGATAGAAAAGGGAGACATGAGTTGGCTGGGAGAGGGTAGCAAATAGCATGAGGAGGGTGTTAAATGAACCAGCTGTTACGTGTGAAGTATCTGCTTTCTAATTGCTTCTGTTGGAATTTAGGGGAAAAAGGCACTGGCTACACTTAATTAATAAGGCAGGACTCACATAAACTCCAGCTGTGAGCACAGGACTGGTCTTTAAAGGATAAGCTTGGGAGGTGGGGCACAGGGTTTGATTTCCTTGCACTAAATCCCATCACATGCTGCCGATAGCGTGTGTGTCCACTTAAGCCTTTTGGCTGGTCCGTGTGAACCAGACATGAGGTATCTGTTGCTATCCATATGCCCCACCCCAAGAAAAATGATCTGTCCTGGGAAATCAGAGGTGTGAGGCTGTGTTTCAAGCTAGGGTGAAACCGCTGTGTTTTCACTCGAATTTGGAATCCCTAAAAAGTGGGGATGTTTGGATCAAAGGCTTTCATGCAGACTTAACAGAAACATGGGCTTTTGCAGCTGGACCCAGGTACAGGTTTGCTCCTTGGTCCTCTTTTCTGCCTAGTTTCAGAGGGTTTGGATTTGACATCCTGTCAGCAGCTCTCTCTCATCTGGGCTCTGTCTCGAGAGCTTTGCTGTAAGGGTGGCACTGTTGGGTGGTTGTGCAGCTGGTGCCTCCAGACCACTTCCAAAAGCCATTTTCCAATGATCCATGTGAGAAACAATGCCCAGTTAATTTCTCTTTTTTTTTGAGAAGTTCTCAAAAAGATAATCAGGAATTTACCTGTGTTACAGACAATGCCCCTAAAACCCACATGAAAAGATGAATGCAACAGTGTTTCCCCATTTGGTCCAGCTCCAGGTCTCGCTGCCACAGGACGCCCCCCACTACCAGTGCAAGGTCTCTGCAGTCGGAGCTCAGCAGTGCTGGGGACCGTGCTGAGACCAAAGTCTTCTTCCACCTCCCATGGGATGCCATCTCTGGGTTTTAAAGCTTGTTATTTTAAGTGTGTTATGCTAGGAAACAGTGAAATTAGAAAAAAAGTGGAGGGGGATGTTCCCAGGTAGTTAAGAGCCTGTTTTTCCTCACTGGTTGTGGAGGGAAATGAGCTTCCTGCTTAAGGTCATTTGCTGGATGGAAACCTTTGTGTCCCGGCTGGCCCGCTGCTTTTGGTGCCACCGCTCAGGGCAGGTCTCTTCCACTGTGATCACTTTCCCTCCCAGGGCTTCTCCTTTGCTGGCACCGTGCTCCTGCCTTACATCAGTGCCTCAGGTGAGTGCTAGGGTCAGCACAAGCGAGGGGACATGGCTGTGTGGCTGCAGATGGTTTGGGAAAGAGGAGCACTCATTTTGGCACAGAGAGCCAAGCTGGCTGTTCCCACCACACCCTTCCTCCCCAGGCTGGAGCTGAGCAAGCTGAGCAATGTCTATTTGATGTCATCGTGCCCCTTTTCCCCTCTCTCTCTGCTTGGGATCACCACAACATTCCATGAGCTCCAAAAATACAAGAACCATTCAGATTTCTGGTCAGAGGCCTTCATTGTTTTGAGCATCCAGGAGGATTTTGGTGTTTCACTGCTCCTGGTTTCAGTGACAGCTAGGCCTCGTGTGGGACTAAACACGCAGATACATACATCAATAGCCCTGGTCCCTTGAGGTAGCTGCGTGGAGCTTGACTTCCCACCCAGAGAGAAAAACAATTCCCGGGTGTTACAGCATATTTCCAAGCAAGCAAGGTGGGGCCTCACTTTGCAAAGCTCTATAAACAGCAGCTCTTTGTCTCCTCCATTTCTCTTTGCTCTGAACGTGTTGCTGTTTTCAAAGGTTGGTTTCAAAGTGCTGATTCACAGCCACCAGCTGTATTGTTTTATCTGAGGAGATTAGGGCTGAGAATGTTGTGGTTTTGTAGTGAAAAGACTCCATTGGAAATAGCAGCGTGTTTGACATGAGACTGTTATTTATGCTCAAATAACCATCTTATTTAAGAATGAGGAGTCTTTTTTAATTTCTTTTCAAGTTTAGATCAATCATGTATGACGACAAACTCCCACTCAACCTCCCTTAGCCCCTAATACTTTCATTTCATTCTTCTCCTCATTATTTTATGATTTTGTCCTTGACTGGAACATTTCCCTTGTTCTTCCTCGTATGCACCATTAAAGCCGGAAAGAACTTACATTTCAAGCTCAAGCCTTGTGTAGCTCTTAAGCAATAAATAATATTTTATATAGATTCTAAGATTATTAAATCCTTCTAGTTAGCCTCTCACTTATACAGCTTATTTGATTAGAGAGGACGTAGTCCTCTGAAACTTGTCTTAATTACTTCTGGTTTGTTTTTGCAAGCAGACGTGAGAAGACAGGATCTGGCTGTACGCATGCATTGATGGTCAGAAGACTTGCCGTAGGAATGTAAAAAGGCCTGCCTGCAAAAGAACTGGTTGTTGGCTTGGAGAAAAACACTCCAGAGAAGCCCTGTTATTTGTGAGATGTCAATGGCTTTCTAAATACAGGCAAGTCCACAACTGAAATAGCAATCTGTCTGGAGAGAGAAATGCATTCAAAATAGATTTTTCTGGGGAGGGCTGGCAGGCACATAATCCATGAAGGGAATGCTTTGGTATGAGGAGAGAGCTCTCCTCAGGTAGTACCGGATTTTGGACAGCTGTGGGAACTAACCCGTTGGGCTCTGTGCATCGCCTCCCCAGAACTACGTATCTGGCTTCTTTGGATCCCGGGGCCAGGTTTCACAGAGCCAGGCATCTGATGCTCAGTTTCTCTATAAATGCAGCCAAACCAGCTACTGGAGTTTGCAGAGATCCTGCAGCTACAGCACCGGGCTGCTCTTGATTCTGCGTGATGAAAACTGCTCAGGTCAGGCAGTACCTTCAGGGTATGGCCAGTTAGTCGGGCCTTGCCAGTATTACAAACTATGGAACTGAGCATATAGAGGGAAAATACACCTACTAGAGACAAAGCTAGTGAAAAGTGCTGAAAAGCCTCACAGTAGGCAGCCTACACAACAAAACTGTCTCCTCCAGTTAGTCCATGGTCATCGATGAGGCAAACATCTCTGCCTCCTGGGCCAGACAGGGTGGTGTTTTAATAACCGGCATAAATCTACCACACTTCTCTCTTCGTGACCTAGCGTATTCTGTCAGGACAATGCATACCCCAGAGAAGGAGCAGAATTTATGTGTGTAATAAAACAATAGAACTTCAGTGATATCAGCTGTTTGACGAACTTTAATATACATTTGCTATAAAACAGAGAGCAATTACCAGAATGTGATACTCAAGTAAAAATCCACAATCCATTTGCACGACAGATCTTCAATTTACTCACATTCATGTGAAAGAGACACATAAAAATGATATCCATGCTTAAAATCACTCAGAAGCAGTCTGAAAGACCCCACAGTTGCAAGTGATACTGCAGTACTTAGCTAATACTCATGTTTCGATGGCTTTGCCTTCATGATTCTTCCTTTATGTTTTCTGGTATTTTGCCAAACACCTGTGAATCGGTGCACAACAGATATTCCTGCCATTTAATTTAGCCTTGTACAGAAAGGCTATATTAGGCCTGATGCAGACCTAATCCCAAACCTCTAAAGAGGTTTAAGGCACTCTGGTTTCACCTAATCCCGAAACCTAAACCAGAATCATTGAAAACCTCCATAACAACACAGGAATGGGCAAATAAAGGGTTTCCACTATGAAATTATTAAAAGAACACAGTGTATCTTTTGGATTTGAAACCTAAAGCTTTTACCTAAAGAGCTTGGACTGTCCACAATAATGTTTATTTTGAAGATAGGAGGTTTAAAGGATTATTTGACTAGAGGGTTGATTTCACCCCGCCCACCCCCACTCCCAAAAATAAAAGGGGTGATCCCCTAGAAGAGTGAAAAATGGGAAAAGGGATGACCAAGTAATAAGGCAGGGGCAGCCCAGCAAAGCAGCCAAAGAAAATGAAGCCCAGATTTCTGTTTAAACCTCAGGCATGGCCCCCTGTGAGAAAGAGCAAGAGCATGGCCCCTGATGTGCAACTGGGCCGTTTGGTTCCTGAAGTTCCTTGTAGCAAATATGTACGGAAAGAGCTCTTTGTGATATAACATACATCGCTGGTGTTCAAAATGGAGAATCTGCTCTTTTGAGATCTCTTACTGATGGGAGATAACATGTAAAAACATGCACTGTAATGGAATTTTCAATTAAAAATTGCATCCAACTGTAATAAATTTGATCTTGCGCTAATTCTTGTTAAATTAATTGGATTCTGTCATTCCTGAATTCTGGTAACCACCTTATCTTGCCATATAACTCATTATCTCTGTGTTGTGAAAGGGGTATTTAATTTTCAAGGTGACAGTAGGGAATATTAACTGTACCATATTCTAATAAATATTTAGCTCCTAAGAAATTAAAGGCATTAAAATAAACGGCACATGTGGTTTCATTACGCATAACATTTTACAGCAATGATCTGCTGCTCTGAACGTCTTGATTCAAATCATTTCAACAAAACATGCAGGGAAATGCAGGGCTGCATTTGTGCATTATACAATACTGACGGTATTTATCTGTGCTTAGGACGTTGCTAATGAGAGGCGTAGCCTCCTCAGCGTACTGCGTTTTCATAATCACCAAATGTTGTTCAAGAGCCCTTTAGAGCAGCAAGGATTTAGGAACCAGCGTTCCTACTGATGAGAGGTTTGACGTAATCTGAGTAGAAAAGCAAGCCTCAGATTTACCTTCACAAACTCCTAAAAAATCTCCATGCCTTTGTTTGTGTCAACAGAAGTGGAACAGAATAGCCCTTATTTAACAGCACTGTGGTAGTCTAGGTGTAATTTAGCTCTGAAAGACTCTTTGGCTCCACAGGCAAAAATGGCAGGAAAACTGAAAAGCTTTAGTGTTCTGAAATAGCCATCCTTCCAGCTGAACTGTAGCAATACAGCCTTCTGAGAAGCTACATAAACGGCGAAGCTTTTACCTCCTGGCCAGTGATGGTTTACTTGCTTTCCTTGAGCAAGTGGAGAGCAACAGGGGGCTCTTAAAGGGTTAGACTGAGCCGTCCTGCAGTGCCGTCCTGCACAGGTGGCTGCCCTGAGCTCGCCATCACCTGTCCGTGCCAGGTGGGTGGGTATGTTAACACAGTAGTGCCGATCCCACAGAGCAGCATTTTTGTTCTAGCAGTGACAACACACGCTGGGTTATTTAACTGTTGCCTGATTAGTCCAAGTATGACTAACCATTACCTTCCACTTGGAATCATTTCAGCAGGCAACTTTCTTCTCTAAAGCTGTTCTGCAGGCCGGCATGTGCACAACCACGTGGGGCTGTGTTGCACCGCAAGGCTCGGGTCTGGTCATTCAGAACAAACCCAGACCGACAGCAGTTGCCGGAAGAGGCAAATGAATTCAGAACATGCTGACCCTGTGCTCAGATAACCGCTGTGCAAGCACACTGAAGGGAGCTTGAAGGCTGCCCAGCGTGCAGCCCGCTGGCCACCAAAGAGCTGCGGGGACCCCCCCCGGGGACAGTGACTCGATGGCAGCAGCAGCGCCACGCCCGCGGCCTTCCCGGCCCGCCTGAGCTCTCCTCCTCGGTGCCCCAACTCTCCGCTCCGTCCATCCTGCCCTTGGCACGTCCCGGTGCCCGCGCCTGATT